>NC_058371.1:199989396-200076896 GCF_018350175.1 Felis catus | reverse complement strand
CATTCTCAGAGCCTCCCTTCTCCTTGCCCCTTTTCCACACCCATTGCCATCGAGAACTTTTTAGGTTTTTCCTCCGAATGCACTGAGGGCTCCATTTGGCTCAATCCCGGTTTGGGGAGAATCTGCTTCTATCTAAGGGAAGCAGGAAGGCAGTTGAGGCTGGTGGGCAGAGCCGAGATATGAGATTTGGGGGGACCTGGCTTGAGTCCAGACCCACCACTGACTTGCTGTGTGGCCTCAGACATGTCACGTGCCTCTCTTGAGTTCTGTTTTCTTCTTTCACTTCCTGTAAAGAGAGGCGACTGTCATGCCTTTAAGACGGACCCCGAACAGCAGTACTTGCTGGCCCTGTGGCATGGTGACTGAGTCACATTCCCGATCAGACTCCACGGATACCCCCCTGTAGGGCCCATGCCCAGTCTGGGACATGCCCAAGCCGTTGCCAGCATGAAACAGTTGAACATGACCCCATCTTCTTTAGAAGCCAGTTGGAGTGTTAAATGAGATGATCCCTAAAGTGTATAGAAGGTCAGTGCTCAGCAGCGACCTGCCCCTGCTGTAAGGCTTGGGGGTGTCTCCTCCCGGACCCCTGACATAACGCCCTGTGTTTGGAGCTAGACAGCGGGAGGATTGGGCAAGGCAGGAGTCTGCACATCGAGATGGAAATTACAGAGGGGAAGAGGTTGGCGTTGGGAGCAGCAGTGGCCGTGGCTGCGGGAGTGGTAGCAGTGATGGTCCCCAGCACTGTCCTTCCGCTAGACTTATTTTCAGCCTCGGGACAGATAGTGTGTGACGCCCCAACTCTGTGGAAGACCCCCAAGGGGAGCCCCATGGCCTCTGCCCCCCCCCCGCCCCACTTGCCTGGACCGGCCCCGCCCAGGGGTCCAAGGGGAGCCAGGGGATTCTGTTCCTGCCACCTGGGGGTGGATTCTTTTTGGGGGCCTGGCATGGTGGTCACCAGAGCGACACTTTCCTGTACCTTCATTACTGATGTTTTCACGTGACTTAGGATATTGTTGCCTGAGCTGATGAGCTCAGAACAACTGTATTTTAAAAAAAAATTTTTTTTTAATGTTTATTTATTTTTGAGAGAGAGAGAGAGAGAGAGAGAGAGAGAGAATGAGTGGGGGTGGGGCAGAGAGAGAGGGAGCCACAGAATCCGAAGCAGGCGCCAGGCTCTCAGCGGTCAGCAGAGCCCGACGCGGGGCTCAAACCCACCAACCGCGAGATCATGACCTGAGTCGAAGTCGGATGCTCAACCAACTGAGCCACCCAGGCACCCCTGTATTTTTTTTTTTTAATAAAAATCGCTCATGTTCAGATCCAGTGGTCTTCACCAGGCGTTGACCTTGGAGGCTGTTGTATCTATCCTGGTGCTGGCTGAGCCTCCCCTCTGCCCCCCATGTCTCCTGACTCTGGTTCCAGCAGGTGAAACACAGCTGCCACCACAGGGGCAAGGCTTCGAATATCTTGGGCTCTTCTCTCTTCTTCCAGCCTTTGGGATTTTCCTTCTTTCTGGAGGGAGTTTGCAGGCACCTGGTGCATTGGGGAACAGAGGTGATGGTCAGCGTGTGCAGAGAAACCCTGCCATCCCCAGTGTGATTCCCTCCAGGCAGGTTTTACCCTGTTAGTGGATTTTTCTTGTGGGCACTGGGGAGTTCAGCAGCTTCCCTGAGGTCAGTGCTCCTGAGAGTGAAAATGAAAATCCTGGTTGCTTGTCTGTATTAGCTAGCCACAGGTGCCATCACAAAGCCCCCCATACTGGGCAGTTTAAACAGCAGACATCTATTTTTTCATGGGTCTGGAGGCTGGAAGTCTGAGGTCAGCATGTCAGCAGGTGGGTTTCTTTGAGGCCTCTCTCCGTGGCGTGTAGACGGCTGTTTTCTCCCCGTGTTCTCACATGATCAATCCTCTGTATGGGTCTATGTCCTGATCTTGTCTTCTAACAACGACACCGACCAATCTTACAAAGACACTGTTGGATTAGGGCCCACCCTAATAGCCCATTTTACCTTAATTGCCTTTGTGAAGGCCCAGTCTTCAAATACAGTTACATTCTGAGGTCCTTGGGTCGGGCTTCAACATCCAGCTTTTGGGAGGGTCACACTTCAGCCCATAGCACTGTCAAAGTTTGCAGAGCTAAGGGGACTTTACTCCTGCAGTCACTGTCCTCTGTTTCCCTGAAGTGGTTGACAAAGAGTGGGAAGTACTCTGGAGGGACAGGCTGTTCTGAGAACCCTTTGACACCAACCCCCGTAAGCCTCCCCAGATACCTGGGCTGGTAAAGCAGCCCACCTTATACCCTCCACCCCTCTGCTGTCCTGGATTGTAACCACCTGCCCACATGCCTCTCCCCTTCCTCAGGCCATGAGCCCCTCGAGGGCAGGAACCCTGCCTGAGCTTTCTCTGTCTACCCAGTGCCCCGCATAGGACCTGGCTCAGAAATGTTTACCCAGTGGAACTGACACCACAAAGTTGACTGCCATTTGTTTTTCTCTTAAGAACCCAAGGCCGTTTCTGTTGTTTCCAGACAAATAGGAGAGAACTTAATAGTTCCTGGTGGAGTGAAGACCATTGAGGCCAATGGACGGATGGTGATTCCCGGAGGTATCGATGTCAACACGTACCTGCAGAAGCCCTCCCAGGGGATGACAACTGCTGATGACTTCTTCCAAGGGACCAAGGCAGCACTGGCAGGCGGGACCACCATGATCAGTAAGTTGCACCCCTGCCTTGGGCACATGTGACTTCTGTTCTATGTCACCAGCAGCATCAGCAACACCACAACACTCAATATAGATACAGGCACTTTGCTCAGGGGACCATTTAATATAACTCACCACAACCCTTCCATAAAGGCCAATATATTATGTGTGCCACTGGTAATACACCGATAATTTTATAGGCAATAGACAGTTAAAGTTTAAGGTATTTTAATGCATTTGAAATGAGATGACTGGCACATTGTGGGTACTATTGTTTCTTGTGCGATTAAAATGAACATTTAAATTTCTAGGAACTGTGGACTGATTTAAAGAAAAGTATCAAGGGAAGAATGATACGGATTATAGGCAGACAAAGCCGAAAGTTTCCTGAACCTGGTGTGCACATGGCTAAAGTTTGGGAACCAGTCATGTAGGTGTTACTATGAAAGATGGAGAACTAGAGGCTCACAAAGATGAAATAAGTTGCTGGACGTTACACAGTGGGGAGCAGGTTGTACTAGTCAGTATCGATGCTGTAATGCTGTGATAATGCTGCATAACAAACAGTCCCAAACTTCAAGCATCACTTGTTTTTCTTGGTCAAGGATCTGAGGGCCCAGGGAGAGGACTGGAGTGGGTCTGCTTCAGGCTGTGGGTTGGGTTCTCAGGGACACCATGGATCCCCCATCCTGGAACCAACGGCCACCCCAACTGTGCCCTTCTCCTGGCAGATGGCAGAAGTGCAAGAAGGGTCTGGCAGGAACTTGTCACTCCTCTTACCACCTTATGTCTTCACTTACACACAGAAGTTCTGTTGGCCAAAGCAAGTCACATGGCCAAGCCCAAAGTCACTGGGATCGCACTCTGCCCACCACGAGCCATGGGGAAGGTGGGGAGCAGAGGAAGAATTGTGCACAAATAATGCCATGTACCTCAGTGGTTTCTTTGGAGGCTAGATTCTTCCTCTACTGCACTTTTCAGTCCCCTATATTTTTTTAAGTAGCTTTTGTTTCTTGGATTCCATTTTAATAAATGGTTTTTAAAAATATTTATTTATTTTGAGAGGGGGGGCGGAAAGTGAGCATGAGTTGGGGAGGGACGGAGAGAAAGAGAGAGAGAGGATCCCAAGCAGGCTCTCTGCTGTCAGCACAGAGCCTGACATAGGGCTTAGTCTCACGAATCGTTAGATCATGACCCGAGCCGAAATCAAGAGCCAGTCGTTTAACCTACTGAGCTACCCAGGCGCCCCTTAGTAAATGGTCTTAATTAAGCATTAGCTGATTTTCAGTGTTCTTTCAACTGGTAGGCTCTCTGTATCCAGGCAGCTCATCCCCAAACTGGCCACAACCCTGCCCATCTCTCTTCCTCCAACAAACCCCTTTGGAAATACATTGTGGGCTAGAGCTGGCCATCGTGGGTGGGGCTCGAACCCACGAGCAGCGAGATCATGACCTGAGCCAAAGTCGGACGCCTAACTGACTGAGCCACCCAGGTGCCCTATAGGATGAGCTGTATAATAGGAGCCTCCCCACCCCCCACCCCCCACCATAGTATTGCTGGGAGACATACATGAGGTTACTGAGCGTAGTGCATGACACATGATAAGTACTTGGAAATATGAGCTCGGATGGTTCTGAGAGGTGGAGATGGAAGTTCCAGGCTCAGGTGACCTGTGTGGAGTAGAGGACAGAGCCCCAGATGAGGAGTCAGGATCTCCAGAGTCCCCCTTTGCTCTTTTCCCATCATGAGCTTTGAGACTCTTGGGGAGGCTCCTGGCCCATTCTTTGGGTCTCCTCCTCCCCGTCTGTAATAGGGTGGTTTTCCCAGTGTGTTTTATGGAACTCCAAGAACCTGTGACAACACCAGGAGGACCATAGTAAGAGGAGTGTGGGGGGCAGCGAGGTTCTGAGTCCCCACCCCATTTTTTCATTCAGCTGATCCTTACTGAGGGTTGCTCTGTGCCAGGCACAGTGCTAGGTGTTGAGGGAAAGGATGGACAAAGCAGGCATGGTGCTAGTTCTCCAGTGGTTGCAGGCTTGGGGGGGTTACAAATCATATATGACTATATATCCATGTCTATAGTCTGTGACTCGGGCTACAACAGAAAGGTGCACAGAACTCTGAACTGAGGGGCAAAGCATTCAAGGAAGCCTTCCCTGAAGAAGTGACATTCATGCAGGGAACTGGAGGATGAGTATGAATTAACTGGGTGAAGAAGGTGGAGGGGACCAGAGCCCCAGGAAGAGAGAACGACATGTGCAAACACCCCGTGATGGGAGAACACAGTTTGCATTTAAGAGACCCATGAGGCATGAATGCAGAGACTTAGGGGTAGAGTCCTGTGAGATAAGACTGGAAGGTGAGGGTGGTGCTGAGCCTCGATGGCTGAGGTAAGAATTTTGGACTTTTTCATATGGACAATGAGCAGCTGTCAAAGGATTTTAAGCAAAGAGTGATGTGATCTGCTGATCTGCTTTGGGTTTTAAAGAGACCATAATAGAGTGGCCTAGATCAGATGTGGCTGGACCGGTGGGATCGCAGTAGCTCACTGAGAGAAGAGGGTGGCTAGGACTAGGGGTGTGGCCATGGAGTGGACAGAGGTGGACAGCTCCCGGGATACGTAGGAGGGAAATCTAAGCACTTGGTGATGGGTCAGACGTGGGGGTATCTGAGAGAAAGGAAGTGTCAAGAATGACCCCTTCGATCCTAGGTATGGAACTAGTGTGGTATCTGCACAGCTAAGGAGGTGGCGGGGGACCAGATTTGCAAGGGGTAACGATGTTGCATAAGGTTTGGGACATTTGAACCTGGAGGAGCTTTTGAGTTTTGCTGGTGGAGAGGTCGGGGAAACAGCTGGCTTCAGAGTTCTGCAGCTAAGCTGGAGTGGTACATTTTAATGATTAGCTACATTGAAGGAAACATTCCAGGACCAAGCCATGAGGAATTCGACCATTTAATGGCCAAGGAGAGGCAGAAAATTCTACAAGGAGCCTGAGGAAAAATGGCCACAGAAGTAGAATAAAAGCCAACAAGCCATGTTGTCATGGAAACCAAGAGGAGGGAGTGATTCACTGTGCCCTGAGAGGGCCAGTGGAGTCAGGATTGGATGTTTCCATTAAATCCAGAGACATGGAGATTGAATTAGCAAAGGCCAATGCTTTAGATGGGTGGAGGAGGGAGTGGGAGGAGAATAGGGACCTCTCTTTATAGGTGTCTGGCTGTAAAGGGTGGATGTTAGGGAGATAGGGCAGTAGCTAGAGGGATATACGAAGCCAAGTGAGGCTTAAAAGTTAGGCGTCTCCCCTTTCATTTGCTTTGCATTTAAGATTTTATTTGAAAGAGGGTGATGAAATTAACATTCTTTTAGTCTCTAAAGTCTTTTTCACTTTCCATCTATGGCAGCATGGGGTAGGAGAAAGGTTCAGACTGCAGCAGACGAGACTCTGGGGATCTTCCTACTGCTTGACTAGTTGTGTGATGTTAGACAAGTTCCTTGCCTCTTTGAGCCTCAGTTTCTTCATCTGCAATGGAGATGCTAATATGCACCTCGTGGGGGGGTTGAGAGGATTAAATATGATAATTTTAGGCCTTGTGGCAGTATCTGAGGCATCGTAAGCATTCAACAAAGAGTTGTGATACTGTTGCTGCTGCCGAAGATGACAATGACAATGGTGGTGACCATGCCGCTGCTGATGGTTATGGTAGTCATGGTGACATTGATGGCAATGTTGACGATGATGATGAAGAGGGTTGTGATGATGAGGATGTTGCTCTTGGTGATGGAAGTGGGGGTGATGATTAAGGTGGTGGTGGTGATGATGGTGATGGTGGTGATGGGGTGAAGAGGCTATTAGAGCCTACCATTGGGACATCTTGGGTCCTCAACATCTTGGAATGTGACAAGTGCCGTTCTTTCACAGTTGACCATGTTGTCCCTGAACCTGGGTCTAGCCTGCTGACCTCCTTCGAGAAATGGCACGAAGCAGCTGACACCAAGTCCTGCTGCGACTATTCCCTCCATGTGGACATCACGAGCTGGTACGATGGCGTGCGGGAGGAGTTGGAGGTGCTGGTGCAGGACAAAGGTCAGTTAAAGTCTCAGAATGGGGGCGCAGTTGTGGAATTTCTGGTTCTTTGGCGGGTCTGATCATGTGAAGTGAAAAATCCCTTTATCTGCGTCTGCGGGGAGCCCAGCTATGTGCTGCACACTGTCGCATAAACAACGCAAAAACGGGATCCTCTATAAGGGGTCTGTCTGTCCTCTTCTCCTTCGAGCCCTTGGGAGGTATCCCCCTGTTCACAGAAGCAAGCCTCATTTCCTTAGCCTGGCACGCAGGGCCCTCGCTGATCTAGTCCCCTTTCTCTTTCTTTGCCTAAACGTATCTGGGGTGCTTGTTACCTTGGATGCCGTCCCCTGAAACCTGCTTGACCGCTGGACCTGTGCTCGCACTGAACCCCCTACCAGGATGGCCCTTATCTTCTACTCTGCTTCCCGAGCTCAACCAGCACCTTCTCCAGTTTCCCCCTTTTTGGCTCTCCCCTCTCCATCGCACTTGGACTATGGGACACTGGTTCTTTGGCTCGTCTGTTACACCCTGAGCTCTATGAGTGGGGGGATCGTCTCTATCCAACTCTGTATCCCAGGCCGTTTCCCTTCTGTTTGGACTCACTCACACCGGGTGGCCCTGCACAGTGTAGACACTACAGTGTGCATCATGTTGAGATGACTTAAATTGCAGATACATGAAGCAAAACAAGAGAACAGAATGAACCAGGGCAGGAGTGGTCTGTCTGGAGAGGGGCTGTTCTGGATGCTCTCTGAAGAGGCACCCTCAAATGAATGAGATGCTTCAAGGAGACCTAGAGGGTGTTTTCAATTTTTAAGATAGAGATGCTGTGTTTTCTCATTATAAGAGGATGTTCTCCACAATACAAAAGAGTCAGGAAATAAAGACAAGGAAAAAATGTTTTTCTTCTGGCCATACCCCCCCGCCCCCACCACCTACATTAACGTTAAGGAGTATTGCTTTCCATTCCCTGTCTATTTAGACGATTTCCTCCTTATATAGTTATACGACGGCAGTTATTCGAGATCCTTCTATTTTCACTTAACATTTTATGAGTAATCATTAGTTTTCATTAATAACTTTTTAATGGCTTGTAATGTAGCACGTAATGGTTAACTTGCTTATTTTCTTTTTATCGGGCACTTAGGTTTTCTGTCCGCTTTACTGTAAATGGTGTTTCGGTGAACATCTTTGTCTACGAACATTTGTTTGCATTTCTTATCGCTTCCTCCGATTTCCAGAGGTGGAATTACAAGGTCAAGGTGTTAACGTTTTTCAAGATTGTGACACTTGCAGCCAAATTGCTTTCCTGGAGGATGCACACACTTGCATGCCCACGATCCCCGTGTCTCTGGCTCCTTGCACGTGTGCACCGTGGGGTGTTACTTCTACAAACTCCTTGTAAATTTGATGAGGCAAATCCAGTCTATCAGCATACGCTGCAGTCTTTTTTATCATTAATTATGTCAGACATTTTGCGGCAAATCCAGTCTATCAGCATACGCTGCAGTCTTTTTTATCATTAATTATGTCAGACATTTTGCATCCTCGTTGTGAATGTCCGACTGTATTCTTTGCCTACTTCCAAGTTTGGGTTTTCTGTGTCTGAGTTCTCCACATCAAGAAGGCGATATCCCTCCCTTGCGGTGGCTGTGAATCACACTCTTGTTTGGGGCAGTCGCAATCCAAGGGAATTTACAATTCTGTACCTTGCCTTCCTCACCTCGTGTTAAGTCCTGAGCAATTTTCCACTCTCCCCATGCGGCTCATCGTATCAGTTTTAGCAGAGCCTGACCCAATGGGGATGTGCAGAGGGGACAGGTGGGACACTGAGATCACAAAGCTGTCACAAGAGAATGCCACAGGGAGGGGACTTTGTGGGGTCGTATTTATCGCATTGTCCTGGAGGAGGGCAGAGAATTTTCTCCCCTTGACCGGACACTCGTAAGGAAATGGCTTGTGGAGGTTTTTCGGTGCATTTCTGGTTTTAAGTGTCTAACTCGTATTGTGTAATGTTTTTTTATTGATTTAAGTTTAAGAGCTAGTGCACGTAGGGTGACTGGGTGGCTCAGTCGGTTGAACGTCCGACTTCGGCTCAGGTCATGATCTCACGGTTTGTGGGTTCGAGCCTCGCTTCGGGCTCTGTGCTGACAGCTCAGAGCCTGGAGCCTGCTTCCGATCCTGTGTCTCCCTCTCTCTCTGCCCTTCCCCTGCTTGTGCTCTATCTCTGTCTCGAAAATAAATAAACATTAAATAAATGAAAACAAAAGAAATAATGCGCATTTATTGAGAAACAGTATGGAAGTGTCTAACATAAAAAGTGATAATTTGGTGTTTGTCTTTCCAGGCATTTTTCCTATTTGTATATTTGTGAGGTACATGCTCACATAGCCATAATTTTTACTTAAGTGGAACTGTAATATGCATAATCTGCAGGATGCTTTTAAAAAATTTTTTTTAAATGTTTATTTATTTTTGAGAGAGAGAGAGCAGGGCTGAGCTGTCAGCACAGAGCCCGACGTGGGGCTGGAACCTGTGAACCGTGAGATCATGACCTGAGCTGAAGTCGCACGCTTAACTGACTAAGCCACCCAGGCGCCCCTGCAGTATGCTCTTTTAAAGAATATTTTTCATTTTTTTAAGTTTTTATTTATTTAATTTGAGAGAAAGAGAGAGACAGACAGAGACAGAGACAGAGAATCCCAAGCAGGCCCTGCACTGTCCGCATGGAGCCCGACTAGGGGCTTGAATCCACAAACCACGAGATCATGACCTGAGCCAATATCAAGAGTCAGACACTTAACTGACTGAGCCACCCAGGTGCCCCTGCAGTATGCTTTTTTCCTCAATAAATGTCATGGACAACCAGGCCCCTCCGCTTAGCGGCTGTGTGACCTTAGGCCAATCCTTCAACCTCTCTGTGCCTCAGTTTCCCCGTCTGGAGAATAGAGGTAACAACGAGGTTGTTTTGAAAGTCCAACGAGAGGGTATATATAAAGTACTTAGAGGAGTGCTGGCCCCTGGTTTCATTCTGTATTGTTAGTTATTTCTTTTATCATCATTCCATCGTTTCTCCTAAGAGTATTCCATTTTATGGAGGTACTGGGTTAATCTACTCCCTAGTGGAGAATTTTAAAAAATCGTGTTGTCAGGGCTCGCAGGGAGCCGACTCTGAGGCAGAGGATGGCCTGTAGGAAGCGAGTGTGGGTTAGTTTCATGTTGCTGTTATAACAAACTCTAGCAACCTGTGGTTTAAAACAACCCAAATGGCACCTCTGGAGGCCGGAAGTCTGAAGTAGGCTTTAAGGTTCAAGACAAGGTACTGGCAGGGTGGGCTCCTTCTGGAGGCCCGGGGAGAACACTTCCTTGCCCTTTTTTAGAAAAATATTTCTTAATGTTTATTTATTTATTTGTGACACAGAGAGAGAGAGAGAGAGAATGCGAGCAGGAGAGGGGCAGAGAAAGAGGGAGACACAGAATCCAAAGCAGCCTCCAGGCTCCGAGCTGTCAGCACAGAGCCCGATGCGGGGCTCGAACTCATGGACCGCGAGATCGTGACCTGAGCAGAAGTTGGACACAACCGACTGAGCCACCCAGGCGCCCCTTCCTTACCTTTTCCAGCCCCTACAGGCTGCCCAAGTGCCTTGGCCCCTGGCCCTGCATCCTTCCAGCCACTGCCTCCCTCCCCCCTCATTGACTGCAACCTCTCCCTTCCTTCTTTCCCTAAAAAGGACCCTGGTGATCATACTGGGCCCACTCAGGTGATACAGGATGATCTTTTATCTCAAGGTCCTTAATTTAATCTTACCTGCAGATTCCCTTTGTTGGGAAGGGAACACAGTCATAGTTCCTGGGGATTAGGGTGCGGACGTCCAGTCTTTGGGGGGGCCGTTATTTTGCCTCCCACAGGGCGAATCCAGGATCCACCCCTGTGAGCGAAGCCCAGGAAACAGGATTGGCTGCAGGGAGCTCTGAGACCTGGATGCCCTTCTGATGGATCCCGAGGACACCAAGGGCGTGGGGACTTCACACCTCCCACCAGCCCGGCATTGGGTGTGGCCCCTCTGGGATGGGACATGACCTTGAGCTAGGCTGCTCTCCGCATGGAGGGTGGTACAAACAGGACTGACAGCTGAGGGCCATCTGCCGGCAGCTCGCCCGGCAGCCGGGGCTGGGGAGCGGGGAAGAAGTCCTTCGTTCCGAAGAGGGCTCTTGGGGCTCCTGACGGCACCTGCTGCTGCCTGTTTGCAATTGTTTGGTGTTTCAATGTTCTGGGAAAACATGTTTGTGAAGATACCCATGCTTACCTGTGTAGATACTTCACAGGGCGAGGAGCTGGAAGCGGACACTGGGTGCTCTCCACCCTGTGTCTGTGCGGGGCTGTTGGTGTTGGGGTGGGAGACGACGGTGGAGGCGGTGGTTTCCGGGACCGATCTGGGCCACCTGCAGCAGGTGGGCAGGTCACTGGCTCTGTCCCTAACTTTGTTTCGTTTTCTAACACTGGGCAGCGTTAGGACTCTCCCTCCCACAAGCGCCCGTGGAAATGGCTTGTAAGTGCCTTATACGAAGCAGCAGGTGTGGGACGGTCCCAGCAGGTGGGCCGCCCGGGTTCAAATCCTGCCCTTCCGCCTCCTGGCTGCGTGATGCTGGACAAGTCCCCCAGCGGAGCTCTCTGTGGTTGCTCGGCGGCCCCTCATCCAGGGCCCTGGTACCTGGCACCACAACCTGAGCTCGGTGTTAATTCTCCACCCTGATGGAGGTCTTGGTTGTCGTAGCAACCTCAGAGGTAGGCCGTGTGTGGTAGGGATTGCTTTGCTTGAGGTACCACGGATGGTGAGCTCCTCAGTCCACCCGGAAGCCAGGCATCAGGCATCGAACCAGGCATGTCTCTTGATGGTCCCCGTGGGGAGAAATAAAAGGGGTGCTCTCTGTGGAGAGAGATCCTACCCCAGTCTGCCCTAGTGAAGGAGGAGGAAGCGCTGCCAGAGCCAAGGGCCCGTGTCCACACTTGGCAGGCTCTGCCAGAGCAGCGGATGCAGTGACAAGGGCTGGTGTCTGTGCAGCCACCCACAGAGGCAGTGACCTCAGTAGAAGGGCTTTGGGCAAGAAGTAGCATGTTGTCTCTGGGGCTTTACCCCCACCACCCATCTCCCCCTCCCCGGGAACCTGGGGCACTGTGGTCCCTCAGGCAGGATCCTGGATGCTTACCCAATGCCCCGGGGGCCTTCAGCCTCATTCATCATTTGGTGGCCCCCGGGCTGCCTAATCTTGGTGCAACTGAGGCATGCAGGGAGGTCCCACACCAGTGTTCAGTGGTGAACACTCATCTTCCTGGAGGGGCTCAAGCACCCACACCTCCTAGAAGCCTTTCCTGCTTGCTCTGCACTCCAGGATGGGGTCCCCTTGGAGCCCCCACAGCCCCAGAGGGGGCTTCTCCAGCAAGGCTGTGGGGCTCAGGGCTCTCACTGCCCTCTGGACCGTGATGACTCAGGAAGAGGTTGGTTTTTCTCATCTCTGTTCCCAGGCCAAGGCTGGCACACAGTGTCCCCCTGCTCGGTTGTCTCATCGGGAGCAGGAGGCACTTGGATTAAATCACCAGTTCTTCTCCTGGGCTGCTGGAGCCCGGCCCCAGGCCCCACTGAACCTGAATTCCCAGAGGGAGGGTTTGCAAAGCTCAGGTATTCTGATGCAAAGCAGGGCTGGGGCCACTGGCTGGATGACTGCCCAGGGCCTGCCCTGCATCCACCCTGTGTTAGGACACAGAACATAGCTCTCTAGACGCCCACATGGGGCTCGACTTACCAGGTTCTCCCAAACCCATCAGGGGTTCCAGTGAACCCTACTGTCTGTCAGTCGGGGCCTCACAAGGGGCACCCCTGTCCAGCCATTCACTCAGGGCAGAAACCTGGAGACCCCTGTCAACGATCATTCCCGATGTGCCCTTCGCTCTTCCTTCCCCATCCATCACTGGATCCACGGCTTTGCCTGTGCAGTAGCTCAGATCTGACTGTGGGTCTCCACCCCCGGTCCCTTCCCTGATGCGGGGCTCACTGTGTCTCCTCCAGATATTCCCCCTCGGTCTCTGTCCCCAGTCCTACCCCTCCAGTGCATTCTTCCCCCAGCCATACAAGTGGGATTTAAAAAAGTAATTAGTGTGGATGCCTGCAGTGGGTCCACAGTGTCCCCAGGATAAGTTCCAAGGTGCTCACATGGCTTCGAAGGGCTTTTCCTCAGGTGCCTGCACATCGGAGAGGTGCAGCAAATATTGGGGAGCTGACAGAGTTCCTGAGAGACGCTCTGGCGAACTTCTGTACCCCAAGTGTTTAGCACACATCTGCATAGAGTAAGTTCTCAGTCCATACTTACTGCATGAATGAATGAGTTAGGGGAGGAGGAGAGGGAGGGAGGGAAGGGAGGGAGGGAGGAACATGCCTGGCGTACTTTCCTACAGCATTTTAGCACCTTGCTCTCTAAGTCAGAGGGCTTGCTCAGGAATCTCGAGGGTCATCATCACTGGACTGCGGAATCAAGCACAGGAAATTTTCAGGATGGGAGATCAATTTAGAGCTCCTGCAGTTCAGTCTGCCTGTTTTTAGAAATGGAACCCGAGCTCAGAGAGGTGTAGTCGCCTCCCGCGTGTCACACAGCAGCTAGCGCTTGGGCTCTGTTGTCTCTGACAGAGCTCTGCTGGCGCTTCTGGTGTCTTTGGCACCCTCTTGGGGTGGTCCACTGGGAGAACGTGCCCTTGTCTCAAGGCACAGGCTTGGCAGCTGGGGCTCAGGCTGGAGTTAGCCCCCTTGGGTGCTCCCTTTGCTGGGAGCCCTTGTCCGGGGCACAGGTGCAACTCCTCACAGCTGCTGCCCAGCCCCTGACCTCCTTCTTGCCAAGTGCTTTTTTCACTCTATTCAGGCTGCCAAGAGAGCAGGTTCACCGTGCGTCTCCCAAGGACGGGCTCAGCCCGTGGGACATGAAAGTCGTGGTTCAGCGCTTGAATCCATCTTTCGATCAAGCAACTTACGGCTTATTTTAGAAATCTCAAAATACAAGAAGTTATTCTAGAAAACGGTGGTGCCAGCATGCTGTGTAGACTTGGCAAGGGAGAATGGCTTCCCTTGGGATGGGATTTTTTATAAACCACTGACAGGGAAGTCCTGCCTGTGTTTTCTAAGCCACAGACCCCTATTAATAGCACTTACTGGCTTTGTTGGATGTCAGCAGCATTTCGGTCTCAAAATAGAAACTTTAATGCAGAAACCATAGAAAAGAAGAGGAAAAAAAAATCGAGCCCAGTAAAGAAGAGAGGAACTCATATTGGCTAGGTGCTAGGCTGTGTCACTTAGGTCAGGTGTTTAGCCTGTGTCACTTGGTTATTTTCTCAGAACAGCAGTGCACGGGCAATGGTGTCATTCCACTATTGGTATGAACCTCCTGGATCTTTCTCCGAGCACTTCCATTGTCTCTTTGTCACATTGCCCTGTGTATCAGCTAGCTTTTGCTGTGTAACAAACCACTCCAAACCTAAGACTTAAAACAACAATCATTAATTACCTTCTGATTCTGTTGGTTGACAACCACAGCTGGGCTCAGTTGAACAGTTTCTCTACTGATCCTGTCTGGGCTCACTCAGACATTTGGGCCTCAGCTCGAATGGCTGTGGGAAGGGGGGTGGGGGAATGCTCCACACATGATCCCTTGTCCTCTCATGGGCTCTCTGGGACCTCTTCACTTGGTGGCAGTGTTCCAACAGGTGAACGTACAAGCTGGAAGCCTTCCTGAGGATTAAGCTTAGAACTCACCCAACATCATGTCCATTGCATCCTGTTGGTCAAGTTGAGTCGCAAGAGTATCCCAGATTCAAGGGACGGGAAAAAAGACTACTCCACTGATGAGATGAACTTGGAACAATTCGTGGCCATTTTTTTTTTAATTTTTTTTTTCAACGTTTATTTATTTTTGGGACAGAGAGAGACAGAGCATGAATAGGGGAGGGGCAGAGAGAGAGGGAGACACAGAATCGGAAACAGGCTCCAGGCTCTGAGCCATCAACCCAGAGCCCGACGCGGGGCTCGAACTCACGGACCGCGAGATCGTGACCTGGCTGAAGTCGGACGCTTAACCGACTGCGCCACCCAGGCGCCCCTCGTGGCCATTTTAATCTAAATTGTGTCTCATCTGGCCATAATTAGTGCAGTTCTCCTTCATTCGTTCAAAATACTCTCAACTCCATCCAGCCATCTCAAAATTTCCCTCCAGTTATGGCATCAGGCTCAGAGTCCAGTATCTCATTATGAGCATGTATGTAGGATGTGGATGAGGTTCCTTGGGTACGGCTTCTCTTGATCCAAAGACCTGTGAGCCTAAGAGATAAGTTCTGTGCCTCCCCTCCCCGTACACCTCACATCCGATGGTGGGGCACAGACAGGACAACCACGATAAACAGTCCATTTGAAAAGAGACAAGACGAGTGGCACATGGTCATAACTCCACAGGACTGGAATCCAGCCGGACACATTGCTGGGAAGACCTTTTCTGGGGTAGAGAACATTCCTTCATCCAGGCCAGTCCTTCTCCTTAGGAGTGGTGCCCAAGTTCAGGGGCTGGCAGACTCTACAATCTGTGGGCCAAATATGGCCCGTGGCCTGTTTCTAGGTTTCTATGCAGCCTATCAACTAGGAATTTCACATTCTTAAGGGTTTTTCAAAACAAAATCCAAACAGCAACAAGGAAACAAAGAATTTGTGGCAGAGACTATATATGGCCCACAAAGCCTAAAACATTTACTATCTGACCCTTTATGGAAAAGCTTCCTGTCCCCTGCCCTAGGCCATTGCTTGCATAGCTCAGGCTCTACCCTCTGGACTCTTGGCCAGACCCTTAGAGACATAGTTTGCTTTCCATAAAAGTGACCCATGTTTGCAGCAAAGTACCTTTTTCAGCCTTTTTCTTACCCATGGAAAGTTCATTTTGAACAGGCTCAGTCTCTTTTAGTCACAGAGGGTATACTTTTCTTAAAAACATTGTGGGTTTCCAGTGGTCACATTGTAGTTCACTCCATTGGACAAATGGACACTCCAATGGACAAATTTTTTTTTAATGTATGTATTTTGAGAGAGTGCCCCCATACATGTGTGCATGTGTGAGTAGAGGAGGGGCAGAGACAAAGGAGAGAAAGAATCCCATGTGGGCTCTGCACTGTCAGCACAGAGCCTGACGTGGGGCTCAAACCCACGAACTGTGAGATCGCAACCTGGGCTGAAATCAAGAGTCGGATGCTCAATCAACTGAGCCACCCAGGCACCCCACGGACAAATCTTTTTTTGAGACGGGCTTCTTTCTACTTTAGGTGACTGTCAGTGTGCTATGTGATGATACTTATAAGATTCTTAGAAGCCCTAGGGCACCTGGGTGGCTCAGTCGGTTAAATGTTCGACTCCTGGTTTCGACTCCGGTCATGATCTCACAGTTCGTGAGTTTGAGTCCCACGTCGGGCTCTGTGCTGATGGTGCAGAGCCTGGTTGGGATTTTCTCTCTCCCTCTCTCTGCCCCTCCCCTGCTCATGCCCTCTCCCTCCCTCTCTCTCTCTCTCTCTCTCTCTCTCTCTCTCTCTCTCTCTCACCTTCTCTAAATAAATAAATAAAACTTAAAATTTTTTTTCAAAAAAAAATTTTTTTGAAGCCCTTTGTCTGGCCAAAGAAGTTTACTGGGCACCACCTTGGGTTTCTATGAGGTCTTAACAAAGAGTTCTGGGTATACCCTTGATTGAATCTTACACTTGAGGTCATTTTTCACTTTGAGAACTGTTTGTAGATTGGCAAGAGTAGAGAGGAGAAGTCGTCCTGTGTGTTCACTGAATTTCGCTTGCAAACTAACCTGATCCTTGTCCCTCAGGTCCTTTTTGATGTGTATTTTCTGGTGCTTCATCACATGTAGCTTAGAGAAACCAACTGGCACTTACTATGTTCTTCATGGAAATCATTTTAGGCAGACCCACAAGTTCTCTGGGTACATTTTCCTCCAAGTTACTCGTCATGGTTTTTCCCATCGTGTTGCCACTACCTAGGATGAAGGGCCCCTTTCCCACCCTCCACTAACAGTTTGTTGGGTGTTTTCCCCCAGCCTTTGCCTACAGTTTCCTCGGGACTGTTCTGACCTCCACTCACTCCCCAGTCCCAAGGCCAAGGCCACGTGTTTTAGGTTTTGGCCACTGCAGCACCCGACCTCCAGGCACTGATTTCTGTATCAGGTAGCCTTTGTTTTTAGAACAAACCACTCCAAAATCTAGTGGGTTAAAACGGCAACTGTTAAAACCACAATGAGATAACCACCTTACACCCCATGGAAAGGGTGTTATCAAAATATCCGAAAAGAACAAGTGTTGACAAGGCTGTGGGGAGATGGGAAGCCTTGGGTACCATTGGTGGGAATGCAAAATGGCGCAGCCACTTTGGAAAGCAGTATGGAGGTTCCTCAAGAAATTAAGCATAGAGCCACCCTACAGTCCAGCAGCTCTAGTTCTGGGTATTTATCGGGAAGAATTGAAGGCAGGGATTTGAAGAGATAGTTGTACAGCATTGTGCACAATAGGCGAAAGGTGGAAGCAAACCAAATGTCCATCGATGGGTGAATGGATAAGCAATACATACATCTCCATGACCTGTCCTCCCACAGGCTCTCCCGAGACCCTTCACATGAGTCTCCAAAGTGAGCCGGAAGCCCCAAGGCGAGACTTGGAGCCAATATGGCGTCACTTCTGCTTCAGACCATTGGTTGGCACACGTCTCCAAACCAGCCCGCATTCAAGGAGTGGGGAGAGGCAGAGTCACTGCAGAACTTTGTGAAACTTTAAAAAATGTATCAGCCTGTTTAATTTCTTCCTAGCACCCATCTCTGCATGAAACGCCCTTGCTTATTTATTCACTTATTGCTTATTCCAAGTAGAAAGTAGGCAGGCATCCTTCTTCCTTCCTGGGTCACAGCTGTATCTCTAACTTCTAGGATGGTGTTCATGCATAGTAAGGACTCAGTAAATATTTGATGAGTGAGAAAATAAATATTCCATGAACAAGGGCTTCTGGGGTCCAATAAGTTTGAGAAATGCTCTCTGTTTATTCTGTTCTTGAATATTCTTAATGCACATTATCATGTTAAAATCCGGGGGAAGCCCTGCAGTAAAGAAACCTGTTCGTTGCTGATGAATCAGGTTTTCTTTACCAATATGGATATCAACATCCCCGTGTTTGATTGCAAACAACAGAATCCCTCCAGATTTTGGCTTAAGTTGAATGGAGCAGATGTGCCTTAGGATAATGATGTGTATCCAAGCATCCTTTGCAAGGGAGTCTTGCCTCCTGTTCTTCTGTGCTTTCCTCTCTGAGCCAGCTCTGTTCCCCCTCACCCTTGACCTGCATCCTCTACTTCTGTCTTACCATGATGGAATGCAGCGGCCCGCCCTTTGGGTGTGCATCTCTGTTTCAGAGACCAGCAGGTGTTTGGGGGTTTTAACTGGACTCTGTCCTTCCTCCTGGCTCAGCTCAGCCTCTGCCAGGTGCCCAGTCCTAGGCTACCATCTGTGGTCTGTGGTCACGTGGTATGGACATGGCTGCCTCCAAGGTTATGAGGTGGGGAGAGTAAGAGTGGGGTTGCCAAGAACTGGAAGGGATTATGAATGGGTTGACAGTCCAGTAAGTGTTCACTGCAGTCCTTGAGAACTGGTGTTTCATGCAGCCTCCTTGGAGAAAAACTGTTAATGATGGCATCTGTGAGTTTGGGAGGTTTTGTGAATACCAGGACCCACTGTGTTTCCTTAGGCTCATTGCTAGTACTGGCAGCATCCAGCCGAATATTCTGGAACGTTTACTACTCTTGATATGCATGGCTTAATTGGTTTTTTAAGCAGGTGCAAATTGGTATGTAAGAGGGACTGATTTCGATGCACATTCACTAGCTCTGGGCACCATATGTTAAGATGTGGTGCGGTGCTGAGGTTTTAGTTTGAATTACTTTGATTACAAATAAAATCAATTTTTTTTGTCTTTATTAGTTAGCCATTTTTTTTTCTTAAATTGTCTGAAAGTACTGTTTTCCCTTTGGGGTTTTTGGCTTCTTTGCTTTTATTTGAATATTTTGAACCTAAAGTAAAGCAGAAGTAGAAAAACCACATAAATAAAAACAATGTGGCTTCATGAATTATGATGAGGCTCCCCTACTCAGGCAAGAAATAGAGCTTTGCCAGATGCCCCCCAATAGAAGATCCGTGGGCTGTGTTGCCATCATAATACCCTTCTCCCCCCAAAAATAACTGTGTCTGCTGTTCTTATTTTTTATTTAAAAAAAATTTTTTTAGGTTTATTTATTTACTCTGAGAGAGAGAGGAAGGGGCAGAGAGAGAGGGAGAGAGAGAATCCCAAGCAGACTCTACACTGTCAGCCCAGAGCCCAACACGGGGCTTGAACGCATGACCCTCGGATCATGACCTGAGCTGAGATCTAGAGTCAGATGCTTAGCCACCTGAGCCACTCAGGCACCCCAGAAACGGATACTTTTAATGTTGCTTTCCGAATATTACTTTTTCTTTACATTTTTCCTAATAATTTGACAAGGAATTTTTGTTGCCAGGGTTTTCTACACAAGGAAAGATTTTTGGTTTGTCTTCATTATTTAGTATAAAGGAATTCTAAATCCCATTTCATAGTTTGCCTTCAACTCATATTATCTAGACACCTCTGGATTCCATGAACAAGCAGTAATTGCACAGCACATATTATGGGTGTGCAAATTAAAATAGTATTTAAGAGGTGCCTGGGTGGCTCAGTCTGTTAAGCGTCCGGCTTGGGTTCAGGTCGTGATCTCATGCTTTGTGAGTTTGAGCCCCACATCCGGCTCTGTGCTGACAGCTCAAGCCTGGAGCCTGTCTTCGGATTCTGTGTCTCCCTCTCTCTCTGCCCCTGTCCCGCTCATGCTCTGTCTCTCTCTCAAAAATAAACATTAAAAAAAGTATTAAAAAATAAACATTAAAAAATAATAAAGTCGTATTTAAGACATGGTGCCTGTCCTCAAGCAACTGGAAGGTGTGTTAGGGAAGAGTCCCCTACGTCCTGTGCTCCCTGCTGGCCTGTCCACACAGCACGTGAAAGCCTGCCATTTCCACCTTTTCGAATCCTCCCCCGACCCTGCAGCTCCTGTCCAGGCTCAGAGTCTCTGCGCACCTGTCCCATTCGCTCTCACCATCACCCTACAAGCTGCCATTTCTCTCTGCTGTTCTGCAGACCCACCCCCCATCCTCCACACCGCTTCCAGCATGGTCTTTCTGAGACAAAAAAAAAAGGCTGATCATGTCACTTCTTGCTTTAGAAACACACGCTCCGGTAGATCGTGGTGATGGTTGCACAACCTGTTGAATGCACTGAACGCCACTGAAATGCACACTTCACAATGGCGGTGATGGTGAATTCCGTTCTATGGATTTTAACATAAAAAAAAATAAGGGATTAAAAAAAACCCTCGTGGTCCCTTGGATCCCGCTGTAGGACACTTCTAGTACCTTCACATCGTGTGTCTTTTCATCCTCCCTACTGTCCTTACCCATGCACACCCCCTCTCAATCCAAATGGTTCCCCCACCTCTCCCCCTCCTCCCCCTCCTTCCCTCCCACGCCCCCTTCTTCTTCTTCAGATTCAGCCTGTGTGACTTTCCTAGAAGCCTCCTTTGACCCTCCTCCCCTTACCCCCAGGCTGGGTTCGGTGTCCCCACTGTGAATCCCAGCGGCAGCCCTCTATCCTAGGGGTCAGCACTCTGTACTGTGATCATTGACTGGAGAGTCACCCTTCTTTTTTCTAAATGCATTTTTCTGTTCTCTTTTTTCATCTTGAAACAGGTGTCAATTCCTTCCAAGTCTACATGGCGTACAAGGATCTCTACCAGATGTCTGATAGCCAGGTAGGTCCTCCTGCACACCTCCTCTCCTGGGCAGGAATAAGCCACCGTGTCGGGCAAGACAGCACAGGGTAAGGGAGCTGTGAGAAGGGGCAGGGGAGAGGTCTGGGTTCAAGTCCCGGTCTGTCCACTAAATTGCCGAGTGACCTGTGTCAGTCCCCACGCCTGCTGGGCCTGCATTCCTTTTTGGCTCCTAGAGTAGGGTGGAGTGGGGGGGTCCCTTACACGGTGGTTCCCAAACCCAGCTCATCCTTAGCATCCTCTAAAACGCTCATTGAAAAGACAGACTCAGATCCTATCACAGACTTTCCAAAAGCTGTGCAGTTCATCCTGGGACGCTAGCAAGTTTGGGGATCATGCCGTTAGCTCTGATCCAGAGGAGTGGGGACCATGCCGTTAGCTCTGACCCAGGGGAGTGGGGACCATGCCGTTAGCTCTGACCCAGAGGAGTGGGGACCATGCCGTTAGCTCTGACCCAGGGGAGTGGGGACCATGCCGTTAGCTCTGAGCCAGGGGAGTGGGGACCATGCCGTTAGCTCTGACCCAGGGGAGTGGGGACCATGCCGTTAGCTCTGACCCAGGGGAGTGGGGACCATGCCGTTAGCTCTGACCCAGGGGAGTGGGGACCATGCCGTTAGCTCTGACCCAGGGGAGTGGGGACCATGCCGTTAGCTCTGACCCAGGGGAGTGGGGACCATGCCGTTAGCTCTGACCCAGGGGAGTGGGGACCATGCCGTTAGCTCTGACCCAGAGGAGTGGGGACCATGCCGTTAGCTCTGACCCAGAGGAGAGTCCTAGCTGTCTCTCCGACCAGTTGAGTGACTGGGGCCACTCCCTCCCTGAGTTTTCTCACCTGTGCAAGGCGGTCATCTCTGGCCGTGCCGGCTTCAAACAATTGTCGTGGGGGGACAGCCGCTATAGAGAAGGTGCGGCTCGATGGTACAGGTGACGCAGTGACTGTCTGCCGGGCGCTTGGCCTTCTGACGCCACTGGGGCTCCTGGTTTGTTTTGTTATCAGTGCTCTGCCCTCTGCTGGTTAAGAAGGCGGGGTGGTGCGCTGGTAAAGGGCAGGGATGTGACAGCCAGACTGCTTGGCCGCAAAATTTGGCCTTGCTGGGCAGCCCGAGGCAGCTTTCTCAACCTCTCTGCTTTAGACTCCTAAGAGCCTCATGAAGGTTGTCGGAGGATTGGATGAGTTCACACGAGGCTCCAGGGCAGTGCCTGGCACATATGGATGCCAGTAAGCTGTAATGCCTTTGATGTGTGATGGGAGATGCTTCCGTGTCTTGCCTTTCAAAATAAACACGCGCAGTTACAAAGAATCACTTACCCCCAGATGCCCTGGAGGCCTCTGCTGTGTCACCAAAAGGCTAAAACTGGCTCAGTCTCATGACAAAGTAGCATGAGTCTGTCTAGCATAACTGAACTTTTCACCTGTTCTATTCTAACCGCCAAACCCCACGGACAGGTGGAGTTGAGCGATGGGGGTCCTGGAAGGTGCTTCCTGCCCCTATGTATCCTCCCCGCCTGCCATCTCCATAGAAAAGTACACGTCCCAGGGTGGGATGCTGCCTTGCACACTTGGAGAACGAAGGTAAAATTCGAGAGGCCCCAGAGAAGGAACGTGGGGGCTTTGGGCCTCACCGCGTGCAAATGTCTGAGTGCTGATCCTTTGCAGGTGGGAAGAGGGCAGGGGCGGTGGGCGGGGCCTGTACTGCCTACATAAGGGGTTGCCTGGCAGGTGCATATGACCTGAGTGTTAAGAGTTCTTGTAGACTCCGACCCCCGCCCCACCGTGGTCTGGAAAATGACACGCGTTCAAGTTCTCGTAGAGCTGTACAAACCCCCGGGTGCCGCAGGACAGGCTGAGCGCATTCAGTTACACAGTCTCAATAAAACGAAAACCAGCTTCGCACCCTCGTTGTCCCCGGCGGCAGCTGAAGGCACGTCAATGGAGCAGGGCCGCAGCGAACGCGAAAGGCGCGGGTGGGCACCAAGACGCAAGGCATATTGTGCCACGGTGCGGCTTTGATCGGTTCTGCCCTACCCGCAGCCTCCTGCTTTAGCGTCCAGAGGGCGTCAGGGTCAAAGGGAGATCCTCTCCAAGGCTTAACTTTCCATCCGCGTGAACAGAACGGTGGTGCCGCGGCCGCGGCCGCCGGCGGGTGGGTGACTGTGCGTGAGCAGAACACTCTTCGCAGCTGTTCAGGCTGTGATTTTTTTTTTTAATCTCCCCCAACCCCTGTTTGTTCTTCCCCAGCTCTATGAAGCCTTCACCTTCCTTAAGGGGCTGGGAGCTGTGATCTTGGTCCACGCGGAAAATGGAGACTTGATAGCTCAGGTGAGCGGTGTGGAGGGAGGTCCGCCCTTTCCGCTCCAGTCGGCAGCCGTGTGCAGAAGGTCTGATCGAAGGGGTGGGGGCATCGGTCAGTGAGGTGGCCAGGCAGCGAAGGGTCAGGCCGGGAACTGGATGACGCCTCAGACGCTCCAGGTAGGCGTCACACACGCACCGTCTGCAGGGGCCTTCGGCAGGCCACTGAGGACCTCAAAGGGTTTGTGTGAGAGACAAATAAGGGTTGAATGGAGATACTTTGCAGACTTGGAGACACCAGAGATGAGGCACGTGGGCGCTGGGGTTGATCACCGTCTTATGGGACTTGGGAGGGGGGTGTGATGGCTAAAGCCCGGCCCCCTCCGCCTCCCAGCCCTCCTACCTCGGGCAGGGAACTCTACCCCACGAACATTCTTGTTCTTCGTCCAGAAGCACCTACCTTGTGAGGATTAAATTCTATCGCGTATGTGAAGGGCAGTGTCTGACGCATTGTAATAGGCTGCAGCGACGCAGAAGCTTTGGGCAAAGGGAGACATTAGCCCAATGTGATCATTCTGGCTGTAGAATGAACTTGGCAGGAAAAGGATGGACACGGGGTGACCGGCTAGGTTCTACTTCATTTCTTAGAAGGAATGAAGACGGGAGATAGAGGAGGTGGGAGAAGCGAAGTGTGTGAAGGAAGGAGCACCTTCTTCAGATTTCATCGAGTGACCAGATGGAGGAGAAGAGGAGGAAGGCAGGGGTGGCCACTTGGCCTTGCAGGGGCGCGGGGGGGTGGGTTGTGGGTTGGTCATGACGTCCCCGAGCAAGGCCAGGCATACAGGAGACTTGGATGCATCTAGTCAAGGGAGTTAATACCAGGCACGATGCCGTGTATATGGCGATGCTCACAACTACTCCATGGCATAGAGATGGCATAGACGTCCCCACTTTATAGATAGGGAAACTGAGGCTCGGACAGGAACATCTTGCTCGCTGTTACATGGGGCACAGAGCCAGGACGGTAAGGCAGTCCCATAGCGCGGCAGGCCTGTGCCGCGATGGTGAAGTGCGTGAGATCTGAAGATTCGCCGTGAATGTTAGCTACTGGCTTTACTTCTTATTATTCGCATCCTTGCAGTTTTTCTGTGAAATCAAAATTCTTTCAAATTCAGAGTAAAAAACAAACACGTTGTATCACGCAGCAGAATTCTGTTCATTGGTAACAAGTCACTAAGGCTAGCCCACAGCCAGAAAGTTGGGGTTGTACAAGGGTGTGAATGCCAGGAAGGGAGTATCGCTGGGGGCCCTCTCCGAGACTGTCTGCCAGTCTGTCCTCTGACCCCCAGTGGCTGATACCCCTCTCACATGCAGAACACATCTGTCCCCTTCCAGGGTCCTCCCGACTCCCCGTCACAGCCCCGTCACGGCCCCAAAGTCTGGAAGTGTCTAGGTCAGATCTAGGTGTAGGTGAGGCGCCTTGGGGACAGTCCTTAGGTCTCTGGAGCCACAGAGATGAGTTATCTGCCTCCCCCCGACACACACTCAACATACAGCATCAACGGTGGGTGGACATTCCTTTTCAAGAGGGAAAACAGAAAGCTTCAGGATTGGTCCACAGCCGTTCTGAAATCCGGTCGGACACATGTTGGCAGTTCCTTGAGTGGTCTTGGAGCCTGAGAATAGTTCTGCGTGGTTCTTGGCTCCGCCTTCCGGGCTCTTGGCTCTATCCCCCCGCTTCCCGTCATCGATCCGTCCCATGGCAGGCAGCACGTGCCTGCAGCTGAGCCTGCTTCCTGCCCCGTAGACTTTGAAGGTCCAACTGCCCCCCTTCCTTTCGAGGAGTTTTCATTCCATTCAGCCCAGACTGCCGGTGTTTTGCTAGAGTGATTCTCCCCAAACCTTTGTTGGCCTCCCGTGAATCCCTCTGTGGCTCACCCCATCAGACAAAAGGCACCCACAGATTTCTTCCAGATAAGTCTACCCCTACCCTGGTCGCACCCGGAACTCTGTAGAGGCCCTCTTGTCGGAGAGGCTCTGGGGACACACCCTCAATCTCTTCACAGGGCCTTTTGTGACTGATTCACCCTGTGGACAACCACCCTCCATCTTTCCAGATCTTCACCAAGGTTGTAGGGTCACTGGGCTACTGTCTGCTGCTTATGCCCTGCATTTGATATTTGCTCAGAAGACATTTCTTCATTGCACTATCCTCTACTCTTTGGAGAGGTGGAGAATTTTCAAAACTATCATGTCCTGGTTCCTTTTTAACACCCCTTGCTTCTTTACGCCCCCTCTTTCATTTTACTCCAAGCAGCGGGAAGAAACCAGACAGACTCTCCCAACAGCTGGTTGGGCAGTCTCCTGCGTGGGGCCCCGGCTCATTCGGCCCGTTTCTGCCCTCCATGTCGCCACGGAGGGCAGTGCGCTAAGCCTTCTGCTAAGACACAGCGGGCTCTAGCTTCCAAAAATGTCCTCATTTCCTCCTGAGGTCTTACTGCCAAGGTCTCCCAAGGTCCGTCTTTCCACAGGTGGTCCATTCCGGGCTACTTTGGGCGTTCTTCAACATGTGCCTTGAAATTCTTGCAGCCTCCGTGCACGTCCTGGTCGGTCCCAAAGCCACTGCCACAGCTTCAGGTGGTTGTTACGGTAACACCCTACCTCTGGTCACCAACCTCTAGGTTAGTTCTCTGTGGCTGCGTGACAAAGCACCCCGGCACTTAGCATCTTAAAGCAGTAAACATTTCTTATCTTCCTGTCCATTGGGTCAGGAGTCCAGGTGTGGCTCAGTTGGGACTGTCACAGGCTACGGTGAAGGTGGCAGTCCTAGGCTGGACTAGGACGGGTCTTCCAACCCCACTCAGGTGGTGCTTTTCAGGATTCCGTTCTTTGCAGGCTGTCAGACCGATGGCCTCTGTTCTTTGCTGGCCGTTACGAAAGGCCAGCTTGGTTCCTTGCCAGTGGGGAGACTGGCTTCCTCCCGAGAGAGCAAGGGAGAGAGCAAGGTGGAGGCCAGAACCCTTTTGTAGCCTCACCTCTGCAGGGACATCCCACCTCTTTTGTCCGTGTGATGCTCATTAGAAGCATGCTGCTAGGGCCAGGCCACATGCCAAGGGGGGATCGGTTACCCAGGGCACGGAAGCCAGGAGGCGGGCTCGCTGGGGACCTCTCAGAAATCGTCGACCCCACACATCTCCGTTCTGCCTAGTTTTGAACTTCATAAAAATGGAACCGCGTGGTATGCGTTCTTTTACGTCTGTCGTCTTTTGCTCAAAACGCAGTCCGTGAGATTCCTCCCCGTTGTCCACAAAACCGTAATTTTTTCTGTTTCCATCACTTGTGGAATTCTGATGCAGGAATATGGCAGAAATTATTCTCTCACTGCTGGATGTTTGGATGGTTTCAAATGTAGGACTGCGTGTACAAAGCTTCTGTGCACATTCTTGCTCAGGCTTTTGTTAAACCTGTGTTCCCATTTCAGGGGCACCGGGGTGGCTCAGTCCGTTAAGCGTCTGACTTTTCATTTCAGCTCTGGTCATGATCTCACGGTTTGTGGGTTCGAGCCCAGCGTTGGACTCTGCGCTGATGGCGTGGAACCTGCTTGGGATTCTCTCTCTCCCTTTTTTCTTCCCCTCTCCTGCTTATGCTTGCTCATTCTCTCTCTCTCTCTCTCAAAAAGAAATAAGAACATTAAACAGATTTTTTAAAACCTGTGCTTGCTTTTCTGTTAGTCTATACCTAGGAGTGAAATTGCTGGCTGGTGGGTGCATGTATATTCAGCTTTGGTTGTTACTGCTAAACCATTGTCCAGAATGAACAAACCCACATACCCCCCGGCAGCGTGCGAGACGTTTAACCGCGCGTGCTCGGCCCGCGATCTCTGCCTGGAAACCCTGTTCCGGTTTCCTGTGACCTGTGCTTTCCTCTGTCGTAGTGTCTTGGGTCCTTCCTCCCGCCTCCCTTCTTCCCTTCCTGCCTTCTCTCCAACAGAAACGGTAACAGACAATTAAACAATCTTGCACAGGGCTCTCTCCATATCATAAAATCATTTTGTAGACTGTGTACAGAAATGCTTTCTAAACACCATCTGTAATAGCTGAAATTATTCCATGCCTTACTCAAATCCACCCCAACTCTTAGACCTTCACCTTGTTTCCTGTTTACATTTCTGTAGTAAGCTCAAGCTTCATAACCAGAGATGCAGTTGAAATTAGGTTTTTTTTTTTTCATGGCTGATAGGGCTCGGGGGCCCATGGTAGGGATGTGCCTGAGAATGATACAGAAATGCAGAAGCGAAAATTAGCAGCAGCACAGCTGACATCTGGGCAATATAAAACAATTTTTTTTTTTTAGAAATTATAGTATTCCTGCAGCAAGGAAACCTTGAAGCAAATGGGTTTGGATCTAGGGCATTAGCTCAGGGAACCATTTCAAGGCTACATGACAAGCTTGAGGTAGAGGCTTTTCGCTAGAATGACAGGCACCAGGAAGAGGAGGCCGATAATGAGAACCCGCTGCCGATGACCGATTTCCGCTACCCGCCGGGTGCCATGCAGGCATCTCACAGATGCCCCCTCCCTGACTCATTGTGGGAGCTGCAAGATAGAAGCACGGATGTCCCCAGTGTAAAGAAGAGAAGGCTGAGGCCAGAGAGCTTGACCAACTTGCCCAAAGTCACAGAGGCGGCCAGTTCTGTGGCCGGACTCCCAGTGTGGGGCTCTGTGGTTTGTTTCCACGTTCACGCAATACCCGCACACCTCCTTTCTTGCCCGAGGAGAGCCCTGCAGCAGAGAGTCGGGGATGGGAAAGGTGGGTGGGTGGGTGGTCTTTAGAGCCCCGTTTCCTACCCGCCCCCTCACTGGTGTCGGGGCACTGAATAGAGAGCAGGTGTGGATGCAGACAGAGGTCCTGGGTTGCAAAGGCAGAAGGAGGCAGGGGGAGCAGAGGGAGCAAAGAAGCTGGATCACCCCAGAGCCCATGTTAGGCTCCCGTAAACCACTCACCGCCCCCCCCCGGGCCTCAGCCCTCAGCCGCCCACCTACCTAACCAGGGGCTGGAGAATCGGCCTCTCCCCATTGACTTTCTACAATCCCTGACTCGTTGCTCTTATGCAGGAACAGAAGCGGATCTTGGAGATGGGCATCACAGGTCCTGAGGGCCATGCTCTGAGCAGACCTGAAGAGGTAATGGGGCCTCCCCTTGGCTGTGAGTCTGACGTGGCCGAGGGCTCGCCCTGATGCTGTTCCAGCTGGGACAGCCCAGCCAGAGCTCCCGCCTCCGTCACATTCCCCTGACGTGGACACCCCAGCGTACATGGCCTTCCCTGGGCTCTGCCCTCTGACTCGGGAGCCCCGGGGGATGGAGATCAATCAGAGGAGCCAGGGAAAGGCTCTGCTTGTCTCAGGGCCCACAAGCTTCACACCAAGGCCCCACGAACACTCCAGTGACCTAACCATGTCCGGGATCCTCACGAGGATCTGTGTCTCTGGTGATAGAAAGTGGAGCCGCATGTTTGCGACCTGGAACCTACCAGCTTCTCCTGGACATTGCCCACTGTGTTCTAAGACTCCAGCAGGGATGAGTTGCCATGGCAGGCAGTTTGTGTGTGTGTGTGTGTGTGTGTGTGTGTGTGTGCCTGCTGTGGGCCTGGCCTTGTGCCCAATCCTGGGGACACAAATAACCGAGTAGAAAGACGTTTTACCCCGAGGGGCTCTTGGTCTAGGACAGTATTCTGCACCCGAGCCCTGTGCCCCACGAGCTGTGTTCCTGGTCCCTGGTGAGATCAGGGAGACCGTGTTTATAAACATTTACAGCACACGGACTTGGCTCCACATCTAGGCGTGTGACCAGTGGGTCCAGCCGGGAGAGCAGGGTGGGGACCCTCTTGGGTGTGCGTGGGTGGGACCACGTTTGGGGCATCAGCAGACTGGAAATTAAAAACAAAGCCATTCAAAACGTATCTGGTCCTTTTATTCAAGACGCACAGGTCTAGAGGAGGGCAAGGTGGTTTTTTATGGGCTTTTTGATGCTTTATTCTGCCTGGTCTGTTCCCTTCTAACAGAACGTGCAGCATACTTCCAAGCAAGCATAATGACACAATCCTGTCTCCCAGCCCTCTAACCAAATACGTTTTGACTCGATTTTTCCTTTCTTTTTAGAAATCTAGTGTTTTTCTCCTTTGATGTGGTAGATTTGCCTCTGGCCACACTTAATTGAAGAACACTGAAGGGCTCTGATTCGGGAAGAGCCCTGGGGACTTGGGGGGGGTGTCGTACTGCCTCTCTCCCTCCCTCCTGTGACCCGTGTATTGCCGTGTCCTCAGCTAGAGGCCGAGGCTGTGTTTCGGGCCATCACCATCGCTGGCCGGATCAATTGCCCGGTGTACATCACGAAGGTCATGAGCAAGAGTGCAGCGGACATCATCACTCTGGCCAGGAAGAAAGGTATGCAGCCCAATGCCTGGGCCTCCTGCGGGGCAGCTGGGCCATAAGGAAGGGGGTCGTCCGGTGGGGTCAAGTTCACTGGTGGGGCCCCTGCCCAGAGACACCCTGCCAGCAGTCTAAGCCTCAGGCAGGTTATTATCCCACCTTGTGGGATCAGATAATGAGCTCTGCATTGTTCCAGCTCCGTCCTGGATGGCACCTCGAGTCAGTGATGGGGCCGGGCTGCGTCAGCTGTGGGATCCTGCCCACCGTCTTTCTGGTCCCCTCTGGCCCTTCATCCTGAGTCCCCTGTCTAGGGCCCCATGGTCAGTGTCTGCATCCAGGGTCAGTCGTGGGGCCCACAGAGTCTCGGCTGCGGGTTGGGAAGGAAGAAGACGGTTTTCCAGAGCCAGGGGGTCTGTGTTGGACATCAGGTGGTCCAGGAAGCCAGCCGCCCAGCTCAAAGACGGACGTGCTACATGACTGCTTTGAGCGTCCGCTGCCTTGTCTCTGAATGGCCCCAGGGGCTCATAGACTTGAAGCCCGTGGCGGGTCCCCAGGGCTCCATAGGTGTTGGTTGATGCCATTCTCGGCTCCTTGTTGGCCATTCACTTCCTGCCTTGGTATCCTCACCTCCCGAGTGGGGCCCCAGTATCAGGCCGCCTGCCGCGCTGAGGACCATCGGGTGAAGGCCGCAGTGGGTGCGTTCTAAACCACAGGAGACTCAGAGCAAGGGCCCGAGTACCGTCCCCAGGCCTTCTCGAGAGTGAGGTCCAACAGTCTTCAGCAGTCACCAGACCAAGAAGGAAGAAGGGTGCCCAGAACATCTGCCTATCCAAACTTAGGGAGAGAGAATGACAGACAGATGGACAGATGAGGGCTAGTGCCCATTGCACAGAGACAGTGGCCAGAACCCTTTTGTCGTGGAGGACATTCGCTGGGGACATTTGCCACCGGGACAAGGTCCGCCCGTTCCCACTGCTTCATGTGAGGCCGACCGGGGAGTTGTGGGTCCGTGGGGAGGGCCAGGTGGAAATCAACAACACAACAACCGTAATGGAACATCCACTGTGTACATTATGTTCCTTACTTCTCATAGGAGCCCCGAGTGGGAAGTACTACCAACTGTATTTAAGAAAAATCTTCAGTACTGTATTTTAACTTAATATATCCAACATATTCTTTCAACACTTAATTATATGAAAAGATCTTAATGATATATCTGTCTTATTTTTTTCTGTGCTGTCTTTGAAGTCCAGTGTGTCTGTCGCTGTTACAGCACATCTCAGTTCAGACCAGCCCCAGTGGCAAGTGCTTGACAACCACGTGGTGGCCACCATATTGGACAGAGCACCTTTGAACCCATCATAGCCTGGTTTTAGTATCGTTAAGGGAAAGCTGACAAGCAGAGGCATTCAAAGAGAGTGCTCTAGTATGACACAGCTTGCTTAGGACTGGCTCCATTTTAAGGATAAGGAAACTGAGGCTCAGAGAGGTAACAGGAATCTGGAAGCAGTCCTAGAGCTGCAGGGAGAGATGTGGTGACCTCCAGTCACGCATGGCTGTGGCAATGTAAATTAAGTAAAGTTAAATACAATTTTAAATGCGTTCCTTGGTTGTGATAGCCACATTTCACATGCTCAGAAGCCACGCGGGGCTAGCGGCTGCTGTCCTGGGCGGCACAGATGTAGAACCTTCCCATCACTGTAGAATATGCTCTTGGACATGCCAGACCGCTGGAGCTCAAAGCCTGCCACCCCACCAGGCCAGCAGCGTGGCTCCGGGCAAATTCGGCGGTGTTACTGGCCCGCATCCCAGCAGCGTCTTTCTCTGTGAGCAGACCTGCAGCCGTGCCTATGGGCTTTGTCCTGGCAGAAGCACATCTGGCCTGCTCCCCAGAAGGCAGACTGGAATTTCTGGAAAGTGAATGTTCTGGAAGCAGCTCTCAAGTGGTGGGGGGGTGGACACACAGCTCAGCTCCCACACCCTGGGGGTGGGACAGCCCTGAGGTGCCAACAGCCGTCAGTATCCCAGAGGCCCCCACGGCACCAAGCTGCAGGTGCCCATGGCCGTGGCTTGGTGACAACTCACCTGTTCCTGACGTCTTTCTCTGCCTTATGTCACTTCCTCAATCTCTAGCCAGTGCTGCCTGGAATCACCTCCCAAATAAAACACTTGAACTTGCCTCCTTCATTTGAAGATCTGCTTCTGGAAGAATCCATACTGGGAGAGCAAATCCCGTCCCTGTGCCTCGAGGGACAAATCTGCCAAAGAGGATAATGGTCATATCCAAATATTAAAAGCACGACCAGTCCGGGAGGTTGCTGGGTGGGTCAGCAGGTGCTGAGTGAGTACCTGGGCAGCCGGGGGTCACTGGGCTGCGTGGTGAAGCCAGGAAGAAGGACAGACAACATGTTGCCCCTCAGAGCCTCCTTTTCCCGTCTCTGAGACCCTCCACTTCTATTACACCAGCATCCCACACAAGACTATCTGCCCTTAACCATGTGTGTTCGTGTCTGTCTCCAAAGGTCCCCTCGTGTTTGGCGAGCCCATCGCTGCCAGCCTGGGGACCGATGGCACCCACTACTGGAGCAAGAACTGGGCCAAGGCAGCGGCATTCGTGACCTCTCCTCCTCTGAGCCCGGACCCCACGACACCTGACTACTTGACCTCCCTGCTGGCCTGGTGAGAGCCCAGGGGGTGGGGGGTATATTGGGTATACTGAGGTCTATCGGGAAGCACTCAGGATTAGGAATGAGAGTCCAGGATTCACCTTGGGCTTGTCACATAACCTGGAATGGCTTTCTGCCTCGGTTTCCTCATTGGCAACGTGGGGGGGAACATATCTATTGCAGAGCTGGGTATGATGCAGTGTAGGAAAATGGCCTGGGATTTAGGGTTCACTAAGTGGCTCCTATTATTTGCAAAGCACCTCCTGGCCACGTGCACACAGTAGGAGCACAGCCACTTTGGTCCCTTCCCTGCTATTGACCAGCATGAGGGAAGAACACAGGCCATAGAGAAGGGTAAGTGGTGAGGTTCCCAGGCTGCTCTGAGAGTAGAGATACGTGCTCACAACCAGGAGACTTGCAGAAGGCTTCGTGGGCAAGGTGACATCGGGCCTGGAGCTAGAGGGGGAGTAGGAGTTTGCCAGATAGGAGATAAATCAGGGCTTCTGGTCAGGAGGGGCCCCAAGGGGGTGAGGGTGTGTGCCTGTCATGGAAGTCTCTCCCAAATGATGCAAAAACCCTTGACTCGCATATCCACGGGCTTACTCATCATCTGCAGCCTGCTGTCTGGCGGGCAGCTCCAAGTCCAAATGGACTCCCCGTCGTCCCCCACAAAGCGAACGCTCCCACAGTCTTGCGCATCTCTGAAGATGGCAGGACACAGGGCCCCAGAGGCCCCGGGATCTGACCACTTCTCACCCATTGGCTGTGGCCATCCTGGCTCATCTCCAACAGGCCCCTGCTTCTGTGCTGCCCCTTCCACACCCCAGCACATCACAGTCTATTCCCAACCAGCACCCAGATTTTAAAACCCAACTCAGACCAAACCACTCCTCTGCCTGGAGACTCCCAGGGTCCTCTTCTGTCAACATGGAATCCAAGTCCCACAATGTCCCCCAAGGCCAAGGCTGATCTGGCCTCGCTCCCTCTTGAACCCTGCCTGGCACCTCTTTTGGGCAGATGCCCACTCTTCCAGGTGAGGAAGAGGAAGGCCACCTAGAGAGCCCTACCCAGAGAGCCTGAAGCCCACACTGACCGAACCTTCTCCCAACAAGATACATGGCCCCCAGAGGGCCTTCTGATGTCACTCACCGATTCCTGGGATGTGCCCCAAATCCTCTCCTTAGAATCTCTGGGGGTTTTCGTTTCACAGCCTGCAATGGGTGCCTGAAGTTCAACCTGAACTCAGGTCTGACCCCCACCTTGTTTTTGTCCTTGCAGTGGAGACCTGCAGGTCACAGGCAGTGGCCACTGTCCCTATAGCACTGCCCAGAAGGCGGTGGGCAAGGATAACTTCACTCTGATCCCTGAGGGCGTCAATGGTATAGAGGAGCGGATGACCGTCGTCTGGGACAAGGCAGTGGTAAGGAACCCCCCCGGGGAGGTTCCTTTCCCCAGGAACATTCTAGAAGCACTCTTTCTGGCCCATCAAAAGCTGGGGCATTGTGCCCTGCTGGCTCTTAAAGCTCCCTTCCTTGCTTTGGGGCAGAAGCAGAATATACCAGGAGAGCACACGAAGAAATGTGTGACTCTTCAGAGAGCAGCACAGGTCCCATGGGGTCCTCTGTATTTGCAGACGTGACAGCTGCCCTTTACTCTTTAAGGATGCAAAATGTTTTCTTTAGCTTTGTTTTGACCGCATCTCAGTTCCTGTGAAGATGGTTTTGTAAACCGTGTGTTTGTTTCTGGGGTTGACAGTGGGTAGAGAGAGTGCTTGTTGCACAAGTCAGCCCCTGTTCCCTGACTTGAAGCCCCAAATTTTTATTTTCTATTAAACTTGGACCCAATGAGACCAACAAGATGGCACAGTGGCTGTTGAGCAAATGCCAACAACATACCCCTGAGCAGTCAATTACATTTCCAGTCCGATGGGGCCGCGCCCTTGGGCTCTTTCAGGATGGCCCGTTTTCGGCGGGGGAGGAGAAAATTTCAGACTTCTGTTAGGGACTCCTGTCGGCAGTTCCATATTTTTGCCTGTCTGCCCTTCCCCTGGCCCTGTTACGGGGCATTCTTCTCATGAACGGATCTTGCCTTTAGGCTACTGGCAAAATGGATGAGAACCAGTTTGTTGCCATCACCAGCACCAACGCAGCCAAGATCTTTAACCTGTACCCCAGGAAAGGGCGGATTGCCGTGGGCTCAGACGCCGACGTGGTCATCTGGGACCCCGACAAGGTGAAGACCATAACAGCCAAGAGTCACAAGTCGGTAAGTCCTGGCTCATCTGAGACCTTTCCAGTTTGGGTAAGTGATTCTTCCTTTGCAGCCACTTTAGCAGTCTCGGTTAAAAATGATGTGTGAAGTTTTCAACAAGGATGCTATCTGATCATCGGCATGACTCGTTCACATTTCTCTTCCAGTTGGAGAGACTGACTTTGATCAGGCTCGACTAAGCTGCTGCCATTCTATTAGATGTGTTTTCTCTCCACCTCTCTCTGATTCTGTGGCTGTCTTTCTCTCTCGGTGGCCTGTGCCCTAGACGCATGCATTCTCAGGCTCAGAGGAGAAGTATTAGGTCCAAGATTCTTTTTCCAATTTCATTATCAAGCTAGGAAGGGTTTGATCTCCTATCTCAGAAACCTCCTACTTCATTTTGTGGTCACTGCTAACAGTCCACAAAGGAAAGGTTTGGACCTAAAGTCTGCTGTGTGTGAACACACCCCACGCATGCACGCTCTCCCAAGCTCCAGGCCCCAAGCCTATGGCTGTGGGTTGTCTCTGCACTTTGTATCTTACATGCCCTTGACTTCTTTACTCATCCAGCAAACCTAAGGATGCAGAGAGACTTAAAACCTCTTCCCCTCCCTCACTGCTTGCTGCAGGGCCACTCTGTGAGGCCAGCAGTGATCTTGGGTCCAGATTAACGTCCATACTCACAAGACACAGGAGGCCACAGCCTGGCCTCCGGCCCGCTAAGTCTGCTACAGGACATGGGCCAGGAGGCAGGGTGTGTGCATGCTGTACCCCCCTGTGACAGGGTCCTCACTGCCACACAGAGGCAGATTCCCAGCCTCCCGGGGGTTACCTGCTGGTAGAGGCGAGGCCACATGCATGAGGACAGGACCCCAGGCATAAGGAAACCTCATAAGAAAGTGACAGGAATCATTTTTAGCAGTCCGTGAGCTTGGGCCCTGGAACCCTGCTTGGCCACAGGGGTCATGGCCTGGGGCCATAGAGGTCTTGTCCAGTCCATGACCATCCATGACTGTCCCCAACAGGCAGTCATGCTTACAATAACTGTCGTAGACTCTGGGTCTGGAGTTCTTTCTTGTCCAGCAAGAAAGCGGGATGCAGCATTAAAAATGTGAGAGAGACTAATGTCCAGGAAAAGACAAGAGCCAAGAGCCCCGAGTAAGGGCCCTTGTTCATTTTTATTAGGATCAGAAGGCTTACAAACGTGCTGTTGGGTGTGCACAAAGAGACAATGAAATCGTAGACATTAACTCGTGGTCATGAGGGCAAGGGGGTTTTCAAGATACGCAGTGTTAGGGGTTTGAGTTAACACAAAACAAAATCCTGGTGCTGGGTGGAAGGCAGTTTACAGCAGACGTGAGACCCCGCCTCTGTTTACCTAAACTGGTCTAGGGGACAAGAAAGACAGAGCATGCCACCTCAGGGTCAACAAGGCACCTTTCTTTTGCCAATTAGCTCTACTTTGGGCAACTTAGCCCTGCAGCGATCTGTAGCCCTATTTACCTAATTTGGTCCTTCCTTCCTGTGAAAGCAGGTTTCTGCTATAGTACTCAGTTGGGAGGGGGGGTTGCTTCTGCCCTGAATACTTAATCTTGCTTACCGTCTTGGATGTTTTCATCCTGAGATTCCCCTATTCCTATACCTTTGTCCTATACTGGGACCTTCGCCCCACTTTACCTATTCTTATTTACCAAATCTTGTTTACCCAAACTTGGGTGTGTACATCCAATGGGTTTCTAATTCTTTATGCCTTGTTAGCCCATCAGTGCAGGCTCGGGAAATTCCTAAGCTTATTCCCCACAAATAACCAGTGCTTCCTAGTGACACGCTGGCTTCCCTCACCCCCCCCCCCCCATTCCCGGGGACAGGGTCAGGGGGAAACAAGCCTGAGGTCGCCCCCCCGGAGAAAAGCGTACCCCATTCTTCACGCTTACCACCTAGCAGGCACGCAATCCCATTTTAATCACCGTGAACGCAGTGATGTGTGTGTGCACGGTGGGGTCTGGTAACGGGGGACAGGCACATGTTCCCCGTGGTGTCAGGAAGGTGTCACATCAAGAGAACATTTGAGAAGGTCTTGCGGGTGAGAGGGTGTGCACCACCCTGCCACCCGCCAGCTGGGGCCGCCCGTAAGCCCACACGATGGTCAAGGTCCAGCAGAAGATGAAGCCCAGATCACTCACTGTTCAAGCCCTCCTGCTGGGGGCCCAGCAGGGACACGGACAGGTGGGAAGGAGGCTGAGCTGCACAGGTGCAGACCTCTCATTTTTCATTATTTCAGTGCGTGTTCAGTGGATGTGCAGGCTCCGTGCTCAGGAGCAGGGTTTCCAATTACTGTCACAGTCCAGCCAGATACGATCTTGTAGTTACTCTGTGCCTAGCATTTCCCACGTGTCCTGTCACTTAATGACCCGTACTTAAATGACTTAGTGGTCATCTCAGGTAGGCCGGGATTAATAAATACAGAAGTGGACGGAGAGAGGATACGTGTATGAGTTCCCGTGGCTGCTGTAACAAAGCATCACAAACTAGTGGCTTCAAACAGAAATGTGTTCTCTTACAATTCCGGAAGCTGTGGTCTTGAATCAAGATGTCCGTGGGGCTGTGCTCCCTTGAAGGTCTGGGGGAGAACCTGTCCTGTGCCTCTGTCCTGGCTTCTGATGTCATTGGGCATCCTTGCCATCCCTTGGCTTGTGGATGGGTCCCTACAATCTCTGGCGTCTCCCTGGGTCTTACCGTCTTCCTCTAAGGACACCGGCCATTGGATCAGGGCCCGCCTCCTCCAGTGTGACCTCATCGTAACGAATCCCATGTGCAAAGACCCTATTTCCAAATAAGGTCATGTTCTGAGGTGCTGGGGGTCTGGACTAAAGCGTATCTTTAGGGGGACATGATCCAACCCATAATAAGTCATGTGCCAGAGGTCACCCATAAGGGAAGTGACTGTTTTAGGTTAATCTTGGGGAAGCATCCTCCCCCCATGTCAGGCCAGATTTGAATTCTTGTCATAGCAAGAGGAGGACTACTCAGGATGCTGTAAGATTTTTGTCTGTTGCATTGTCTCTGTGCAAAAGCAGGGCCATTCACACAGTGTGGGACACCAACGTTTCTTTTTCAGACCATGGATTGAAAAATGCCTTGTTAGATGTTTTTTTTGGCTTTCTTAAGTTAAAAAAAATACTACTGGGGCGCCTGTGTGGCTCAGTCGGTTAAGTGTCCGACCTCAGCTCAGGTTGTGAGTTCGAGCCCCATGTCGGGCTCTGTGCTGACAGCTCAGAGCCTGGAGCCTGTTTCAGATTCTATGTCTCCCTTTCTCTGACCCTCCCCCGTTCATGCCCTGTCTCTCTCTGTCTCAAAAATAAATAAACATTAAAAAAAAATACTACTTTTGGGGCGCCTGGGTGGCGCAGTCGGTTAAGCATCCGACTTCAGCCAGGTCACGATCTCGCGGTCCGTGAGTTCGAGCCCCACGTCGGGCTCTGGGCTGATGGCTCAGAGCCTGGAGCCTGTTTCCGATTCTGTGTCTCCCTCTCTCTCTGCCCCTCCCCCGTTCATGCTCTGTCTCTCTCTGTCCCCAAAAAATAAATAAACGTTGAAAAAAAAATTTAAAAAAAATACTACTTTTAAGAATTAAAAAGGGATCATGTTATATGTTGATCAGTGATTAATGTTTGAAGTCTACTCTTTTGTAAAAAGAATGCAGCTTCTTTCCTCGTAGTGGAAAAGCATTTGCTTCAAAGTGCCACACCACAGGTGTCTCTGTTTGTGTATCTACCTGTTTGTGTCTCCATAGACCACTTAGTTTTTTTAACTCTTCACATGGAGATGTAATTCACTTACCACAATTTCACCATTTAAGAATGTACCATGCAGTCGTTTTTAAAAAACATGTGTATTTGTTTACTTTTGAGAGAGAGAGAGAATGAGCAGGGGAGGGGCAGAGAGAGAGAGGGAGAGAGAGCGAGCCCGATGTGGGGCTTGAACCCATGAACCGTGAGATCATGACCTGAGCTGAAATCAAGAGTGGGACAGTTAACTGACTGAGCCCCCCAGGCGCCCCTAATGCAGCAATTGTTCTATTCAGAAGATTCCCCATCCTCCCCAGAAAGAAACCCCAGACCCACTAGCAGGCACTTCCCATCTCCCCTCTCACAGTCTCTGTCAGCCAGGAATCTCTTTCTTGTCGGATGTGCCTTTCTGGACTGTCGCAGACTAGGAGTCTGGAGTTCTCTCTTATCCAGCAAGAGAGCAGACGCAGAATTGAATACGAGAGAGGCTAATATCTGAGAGGCGACAAGAGCCCCGAACAGGGGTTTGGTCTCCGTATTTCTTGAGCTCACAAGATATTACCCACATGGTGAGTGTGAAGAAAGATCTCACACACGTGAACATGGAGAAAACAATCAGACAGTAATCATCAACTTGTGTGTGTAAGAAGCAAAGGGTCTGGCGGGCAAGTGGAGTTTGGGATCAAGGTGCATTGGCGCCGGATGGAAAGTAACCTCCTGCAGGTGAGATAACAAGTCACTCATGATCCCATTGCAATATCTCGCTAGCCAACCTGGGGTGGGTGGTTCTCGCTAGCTAACCTCGGGTGTTTTCACCCCGTGGTGGCAGTTTTCCGCGCTAAGCTTTCTTCCAACCCATTTATGTAAGTAGAATCTCTATCCACACACTGGGCATACCAGAGGGAAAGAATCACACCATATGTGGCCTGTTCCGTCCGGCTTCTTTCACTTTAGCTTCATGTTTTTGCGGCTTGTCTGTGCTGTGGTCTATATCAATACTTGGTTCCTTTCATGGCTGCAGAACATTCCCTCGCCCAGAGAGAGCACATTACTCACCTCTTCGAGGACCTAAGCCTATGCCCTGCTCTCCGTTCGTCAGTGTCAGGCTGTCTTTTACAGGACACCGAGGGACCGAGGAGCAGGAACTGCCCCCTGGGGTGGGGTCTAGGGACCCGGGGCTCACAGATGGAAAACAATGGTTGTATGTTTTCATTGTGGTCCCCTGTGCTCGTTTGGATTATTAGATCGTTCCCCTGTCACCTTTGGGAAACGAAACAACTTTTGAAACTCCATGTGGTTGCGAGACCTAGAACCTGGCGCCGCGTGGAATCCATGGGGAGTTGTCACATGGCGCACGTCATGTCCTTCCCCTCCGAGGAATCGTGGGCCATGCAGGGCCGAGTGAGCTGGGAGGCCAGCTGGCTTCGACTGGTAGGGAAGTGCTTGCTTGCTTGCTTGCTTCCTCCGTGTCTTTTGGCTGGACGCGCTCATTTGGGCTTCAGCAAGACTGTGAGGCACCACACGGCTGGTCGCCGCAGGGTGACTCGAGAAGCCTTAGATGCAAATGTTAACACGGAGAGCAGCCCGTCTGCCCGGGTCCTGGGAGGCAGCCGCAAACCGAGGGTGAGGCTCAGTGTTAGCAGCTATGTGTGGATCTGTCTCCCCGAAACCCTGAGCGTGCTCCTAAAACCCATCGGAAATGATAAGAGAGTCCTTTGGCTGATTACAAATCAATATAAAGAATCGTTAGCTTTTCTATGAAGTAATTCAAAAGCACTTTAAAAAATGGAATGGAGGGGGCGCCTGGGTGGCACAGTCGGTTAAGCGTCCGACTTCAGCCAGGTCACGATCTCGCGGTCCGTGAGTTCGAGCCCCGCGTCAGGCTCTGGGCTGATGGCTCGGAGCCTGGAGCCTGTTTCCGATTCTGTGTCTCCCTCTCTCTCTGCCCCTCCCCCGTTCATGCTCTGTCTCTCTCTGTCCCAAAAATAAATAAACGTTGGAAAAAAAAAATTAAAAAAAAAAAAAAATGGAATGGAGATGGGGGCGCCTGAGTGGCTCAGTCGGCAAACTCTTGGTTTCGGCTCAGGTCCTCATCTCCCAGTTCGTGAGTTCGAGCCCCGCATCAGGCTCTGCAATCACGGTGCGGAGCCTGCTGCTTGGGATTCTCCCTCTCTCCTTCTCTCTCTGCCCCTTCCCTGCTTGCTCTGTATCTCTCTCTCAAATAAATAAACATAAATAAAGGAATAAAGGAATGAAAATCAAAATCCTGTTTCTAATAACAATAAACACTAAAGACTTACATAAATACAAGTTCTTTTAGGCTAAAACGAATCACTAGACGGAGCATACCAATTCTTGCAAATTTAATCTCTGCATTCGAAGTAATCCCATCAGAACATTCAAGGGAATAGTTTTTGAGCTAGAAAAGCAGAGGTCTTAGGTCCTAAATGTGAGAGTAGGTAAACAGTTGTGGGAAGCTGAGGGACAAGGCCCGCTCATCCCTGTTCTTAACACGGGTCGTACCGTTGCAGGCGTGGGGGGCGGTTTGCTGTTGGCCCGACAGAGGAGACAGCGGGGCGGCAGACCAGCCGCACAGAAGGATTTGGTGTCCCATGCAGGGGGCAATTCGGATTAGCCGGACAGCGGTGCTCATTGGCCTGTGGGTCTCAACAGCCGGCCCGTAAGGCCAGACTTCTCTGTGCTCCTTATCTCAAAACACACTCAGGAGGGATCGGAGGTTGAAGCGAAAGTTATCAAAGGTCTATAATAAAGCATGTTGTTTTAAAAATGATGGTTTGGGGGCGCCTTGTGGCTCAAACGTCGAACTTCAGCTCAGGTCTTGATCTCGTGGTTCACGAGTTTGAGCCCCACGTCGGGCTCTGTGCTGACAACTCAGAGCCTGGAGCCTGCTTCGGATTCTGTCTCCCTTTCTGCCCCTCCCCCACACTCACTCACTCTGTCTCTCTCTCTCTCTCTCTCAAAAACAAACCTTAAAAAAAATTTTTCTAAGTGGTAGTTTTGAAAAATAAATAAATAAAAGCAAATTAAGTAAAAATGATAGTTTGGAAGGGGAGAAGATCTTTCTAAGCAAGACACAAAACTTAGAACGTGTAAAGGGGAAGATTGGCCTGTTTGAGCATCGACTGTATACAAATTAAACAAATACCCCCTCTGTATGGCATGAAAATAATAATTATTATTACCTCATATGAGATCAGGAGGCAGAGGACAGACAGCAGAATGGTCCTCAGGACAAACAACGGATAAACTCCTTAACATCAAAAGTGTCCCCGAGGGCCGCCTGGGTGGCTCAGTCGGTTAACCACCCGACTCTTCATTATAAATAAACTAACTTTAAAAAAAGCATCCTTAGAAACCAGTAAGAAAAATACCAAGAGCCTAATGAATAGAACGCTGTGCAAAAACACAATTATGCAAGAAGAAATACCCAGACGACTTCTAGATCTTTAATAGCAGACCGAGCCCCACAGTTAACCAAATGCAAACCTCAAGAGTAAGATGCTGTTTCTGACCCGTGCAGTGACAGAGACCCTGGCGGCTGAGGGGACGCAGGTGGGGTCAGACCGCGGGAGGCAGGCGAGCTCACAGAGTTTTGTTGGGAGTGGAGACTGGTGCTGCCTTTTGGGAGGACGGATCTATCAAAGTGAAAATCCATTGACTCCTTGGCCCCACACTCCACCTCTGGAAAGGTTCACACATGCCGGCGTGGACCCCACAGAAGGGTGGTTCAGTAGGGGTTTTAGCAAAACGCAGGGAAACAACCCAGTGTTCCATCCCTGGCAATCGGATGAATAAACGATAATACACCCCTGCGAGGGGACACGGTGCAGCAGTTTAAAGAGTGTTGAACACATTTTTAAAGCACGTACCTTTGCTGATAGGCAACAGTCCTGAGCTCCAGAGAAAAATTCAGGTGAAAGCCAGCTGCACAGAGAGTGCTCTTGCCGTGTCGAGACAGAAAACATCTGTGACACAGAAGAATCTCTTTAGGGCAGATGTCTCGGTCGGAGGTAGAAGAGAGACCTACTTTTTAAAATCAAATATCGTTTGCGCCTTTTGAGTTTTCTCTCACCCTATATAATGACCTACTTTTTAAATAATAAAAAGCAGTCGGCTAGAGGTGGTTACATTCCCTTTTGGAGTTATGAAAACGGTGTGTATTTTTGAGAACACGTTTTGTCTTTCAAATTAAAGGAAGGGAGAAAGGAATTAAAAATAAAAGTGACCGTGGGGCGCCCGGGGAGCTCCGTCGGATAAACGTCCGACTTCGGCTCAGGTCATGATCTCAACAGTTCGTGGGTTCGAGCCACACGTCGGGCTCTGTGCCGAAAGCTCGGAGCCTGGAGCCTGCTTCGGATTCTGTGTCTTCTTCTCTCTCTGCCCCTCCCCAACTTGGGCGGGCTCCCTCTCTCTCTCTCTCTCAAAATAAATAAAAATAAAAAAATTTTTAAAGGAGATTTTTTTTTAAATTTTTTTTTAACGTTTATTTATTTTTGAGACAGAGAGAGACAGAGCGTGAACGGGGGACGGTCAGGGAGAGGGAGACACAGAACCTGAAACAGGCTCCAGGCTCTGAGCTGTCAGCACAGAGCCCGATGCGGGGCTCGAACTCACGGACCGCGAAATCATGACCTGAGCCGAAGCCGGCCGCTTAACCAACTGAGCCACCCAGGCGCCCCAAGGAGACATTTTTTAAAAAGACACAAAAATGTCTTGTTTGTAGTCTGAGCAGCCACAGTGCCTGATATCAGGGGTCCCCGTTCACATTCGTGATGCCCCAGACTTCAGTTGGGTTGTACAAAGCCACCCGCGATCTAAACGCCCATGGCGAGGGCTGGTCATGCCGGCGCAAGCCTGCGGAGGGGAATGCCACAAAGCCCCAAAGAGGAGGTTTTCAGAGGGCAAGGGCTGCGAGGTGCCCCTGTGGGGACGTGAGGGATGTCCCGGCCTGGGCGGAGAGCCGGAAGGGCCCGGTCACGTCTCTTGCCGTGCAGGCCTTGGAGTACAACATCTTTGAGGGCATGGAGTGCCATGGCTCCCCGCTGGTGGTCATCAGCCAGGGCAAGATCGTCTTCGAGGACGGCAACATCAACGTCAACAAGGGCATGGGCCGCTTCATCCCGCGGAAGCCTTTCCCCGAGTATCTCTACCAGCGTGTCAGGATCAGGAGCAAGGTCAGTGGGTCTGGGGTCCGGCGCGCGCCACGTTCACGAGTCACGGCCGCGGGGGCCTCCCTTTCCTCTTGTGTCAGGTGGGCTCTCCCCCCACCCCCCCGCCTGTGTCTCGGGGCCGGAGGGGAGGTCTCGGGGTTTTGCAGACTGTGAAGGGGCGTGCGCCCATGGGGTGGGGAGGAGGGGGCGGGAATAACACGGACCGTGCCGCTTTGGGGTACGCATCCCACGTCCTCTCGGGGCCCTCGCCACCGGCTCTTTGAGGTGTTGAGACCTCCCGGTGCTCGAGCATCGGACAGACCAGCGTCACACAGCTGGGAAAGCCGAAACCCTTAGGCATTGCCCTTCTGGTAAAAGCCGACACCCCCCCCCCCGCCCCCAGCATACTCGGGGGACGGCAGAACTGTGTCTGGACGCTCTTCAGGTCTTCCCTCTGTTCTCCTTGCTTCCCCGCCCTTCCGTTCTGTGTCCCCCTGTCCCTCTCTCCTTGAAGAGTCGTGGCAGGGATGTGGGAGGCCCTGTCGGAGGTGTGGAGCGGCCCCATCCCTTCTCTGGTCCAGCTCGGAGGAGGGAGCCGCTCACACTTTGGCTAAACTGCCACTGTGGCCCATCGTCTTCCCTAATCAGGTCCCTCCTGTCACCGTGACCACCTGCTTGGTGGCTGATGTTTGCTGGAAAGGCCAGCTTGTGTGTATGTGTGTATATATGTGCACGTGTGTGTGCGTAGATATACTTGCACGAATGTGTGTATGTGTATATGTGTGTGCACGCACGTGTGTGCGTAGATGTACGTGTATGCGTGTGTGTGTGTGTGTGTGTGTGTGAGCCCACCTGTGGGTGGTCCCACTCTTCTTGTGCTTCACAAATGGCACCGCCACCGCCCCCAGTGTTAATGGAAAAGCCCAGAAACCTCCTACCCCCCCCAGACCCCCAGGCCTGCATTACAATGCTCGAGGTCTTTCCATGTCGCGTAGGGTGTGGCACCCCGGGTCCGAGATTCCAAATGACACAGACGTCGCGTGTCCAGTGGGGAAAGAATGGGCGTGGGGAGGAAGCCAGTCAGATCTGAGAAATGGCCGTGGAAAGCTGCGGTGGCCAAGTGACCACAGCAGGCTGTTAGGGATGAGGAGACTTGTGTAAACTCCCGGCTGGACACCCACGGAGGGACGCAGATCCACCTTGGCCAGATGCATTCCCTCTAAACTGGTTTGGACCGATGCCTGTGCTTAGTGGCCACGTCTGTAAGAGCAGGTGCCAGGCCATCATCCGCAGTGGCCAGAAGTCCGGGCCCCCTCACATGCTGGGGCAGAGGACAGGAACGACAGCAGGTGAGGGACAGAACCTGTCCCAGAACATGTCTCTGGCTGAGCTGACCTGGGGGGGGCGGTCACTGAAGGGCTTGGGGGGGGGCAGGGAGGCAGACCTGGAGCCAGCTGGAACTGGGAGAAGTCCCCGAGGTGCAGGAAGCAGGAACAGTGAAGAGTAGAATAGAAGGGTGGCCAGACCCGGTAGTCAGGGACATAGGGCTCCCCTGGGGACAGCACTCAGCCCGCGGGGATGGAGACCGTGGCCCATGCTTGGCCCCCCAGAGGGTCAGTGAATGTGTTCACTTCCCAGCCTCCCTGAGCCGGCTGCCCTCAGAGGTGGCCCCATCACCCCACCTTTCTCTCCTCCTCCTCCTTTCTGGAATCCCGTCCCCGATAAACTAGCTGCCCCCAATCCTTGTCTTGGGCTCAGGACCACAGATGATTCACTGGCCCTTGAGGGGGACAGTGGGGTGTGTCAGGGAAAGTGTTTTCCTCTGGAAAATGGGCTTGGGGTCCTGCATGAAGCTGTGTGTGTGCACGTGTGTATGTGGAGTAAGTGGGTGCATGCTTATGGAGTGTGTGTGCACACGTGTACGTGTGTGTGTGTGTGTGTGTGTGTGTGTGTGTGTGTTTTCCCGAGGCGACCTCCGGTCACTGTCCAGCTGCAGGGCTCCGGCCTGCCCGAATGGGAAGTGGCAGGTGAATCCTGCCCACCAACCCCCCTCGCCTCCCTCCGTTTAGGTTTCTGGGTTGCAAGGTGTTCCCAGGGGCATGTATGACGGTCCTGTGTATGAGGTGCCAGCCACGCCCAAATATGCAACCCCTGCCCCGTCTGCCAAGTCCTCGCCCTCCAAACACCAGCCCCCGCCCATCAGAAACCTCCACCAGTCCAACTTCAGTTTATCAGGTAAGAGGCTCCCCGCTTCCCAGGGGCCCACACTCCTACTGAAACAGCCCCGTCGGGGGCTAGATGAGGAAGCAGGGAGCGGGCGAGGGAACCCTTCCCCTTCCCTCCCGGGGTGCCAGAGCAGGCTGGGGGAGGTCAGAAAGCAGAGGGGGTCTGCCCCCAAATTGGCCCTGAGCTCAGAGCTCCTCCTGAAGCACAAGCTTACCCTGGAAGCTGAACGCGTCCCTCAGACCCAGCAGACGCTACCGTGTCATCAGCTCGCCACGTGAGGGCAGACACGCACACGCTGGGAACATCGAACTGGAATCTTGTCCCCCAGAGTATCTGAGGCATCAGCGTGTGTTACACATGGGGCTGCGTCCTAGGAATATGGTGAGGAGTTGGGCACAGCTGGGCAGCCCCCAGTCCGGTCCAGGGGTCAGCAGACTTCTTCTTAAAGGACCAGACAGTAAACATTCGAGGTTTTGTGAGCCGAGGGGCAAAGTTTAGGATATTCTATTAAGCAGCCATTTCAAATGCAACCATTGAACAGTGTAAAAAAAAATAAGTAAATAAAACAACCGTACAAAACTATTCTTCGCTCCTGAACAATACAAAAGCAGGTGATGGCCGTTTGTCCATGGTCTGTAGTTGGCAGACTGCGGTCTAACAGGAGGGAAGGACAGTTAAACAGAAAAGCTGATATGCTCAGCAAGTGAGTCAAAGGGGCCGAGAGAAAGACGAACATCGGTTTCAACCGTGGGGGTGACAACCTGCCATCCATCCAGGGAGTGTCTGTCTCAGTGATTACGCAATGGGGGACAGAAGTGGGGCGGGGTCCCTAGTCCAGCTCATCTCACTTTCTGTGAGCCTTCATGCAGGAGCTTCTCACACGCTGAGTGCGGTTCCGGTCTTTCAAGACAACTAGTATTGTTTCCACAAATGAACCGGAGACACAGCTCAAATAGCTTCTCTGATGCTCGGTCAACAGAATTAGGGAGTGGACGCAATGCCAGGACAAGCCACTGGGTGGGGCTACGTGGAGTCTGCAAACCGGACCTCTCTTCGAAAGTGGTGCAATTCGCAGTTGCCGCCGAATACAGAGGGAAAATCCCTTTCAGAACTAGCAAAACAACGAAACAAAAAGTCTGCTGGAAGGGCCCCACGGCCACCAGTGCCCCGGGTCGGCAGAGTCCTCTCCGAGACCCGCAGAACTGCCCCGGCCGGCCTCGTGGCAGGTCGACGTGTGATTTCATTTGCTCTCACCACCATAGGTGCTCTCGGACAGCAGGAATGACTTCGCAGATGCCTTTTAAATAATCTGTGTGATGCTACTTTGTAGAGGTGTGGCATGATTTCCTGCACGAGTGTCCTTTTGTCCAACAGGTGTTTTTGAAGTAGCTGACAGGTAACCAGCAGGGTGGAGATGATTATGAGGGAAACTGGTGTTGAGCACTCCATCCGATTTCTGAATCTGGGACAAAAGGAAGTGAGGCCAAGGGAGGTTGGGTCTGATTCCAAATTACCTGGGTTCCAGACATGACTTGTACTGGAACCTGTCTCCTGACTGGACCCCAGGGCCCTCTCATGCCATCCCTCCTTTCAGCATTGTCTGTCCGTCACTAGTAATTCACTGAATACGTATTTATTGAGCATCAGGCACTGGGCTTGGTGCTGGAACGTTAAATCTTTAGCTGCAAGGGAATGCATAAAATTGGAACGGTCGGCTTTGCAGATTTAAAACAAAACCTGATGCCCCTTCTCCAGGGAGGTCTGCCCATTGCAAATCAGGTGGATAAATCCAGCTGTAAGTAGTTCACACACATAAATGCACATGCATCCAGGGGCGCCTGGGTGGCTCAGTTGGTTAAGCGTCCGAACCCGGCTCAGGTCATGATCTCCCAGCTTGTGGGTTCAAGCCCCGCGTCGGGCTCCGTGCTGACAGCTCGGAGCCTGGAGCCTGCTTCGGATTCTGTGTCTCCCTCTCTCTCTGCCCCTCCCCCACTCATGCTCTGTCTCTCTCACTCTCAAAAATGAATAACTGTTAAAAAAATTTCTTTTGAAAATGCACATGCATCCACTCCCATGCATGTCATACATAAAATGTGTTTGACATATCGGGCACTGCTGTGTGCTGCTCTGACCCCTGTAGAAGCTGGAGCTTTGGGGACCAACCAGTTGGGGCTGGAATCCCGGCCTACCCGTCCTCCAACTTTGCCCCCCAAGATGCATGACCTGAGCCTCAAATTCCTCATCTAGAAAGTTGGGGTAGCCACCCCCCCCCACTTCACAGTATCGTTGTATACCCTAAATGCAAGCACATATGTTAAAGCACCAAGTGTGTGCCTGCACACAGTAGGCACTCAGTAAGTGCTTGCCCACCTGTCTCCAGAGCACGAAGCCAGGCAAGAAATAGCACAAGGTGCTCAGAGGGTGCAAGAGGGTGACCCCAGGGCCGGAGGGGGCACAGAGGAGAGGGCAGTGAACCCCGTGGAGGTTGGGAGCCTTCCCAGAGATGAGCCTGGACTGAGTCCCAGAGGGTCGAGCGGATGGAGGGATGTCACGACGAGGGCTCAGCATCCCAGCTCTCAGGAGCGGCCCTGGGAACCGGTCTGGAGCGGTTGGCTCTGTCTTTTTCAGGTGCCCAGATAGATGACAACAACCCCAGGCGCACCGGCCACCGCATCGTGGCGCCCCCTGGTGGCCGCTCCAACATCACCAGCCTCGGTTGAAGGCGGACGAGTGGATGAGCCAGTGAAGTGTTCCAGGAATACTGTCAATCCCTTTCCCCGCCAGGGGTTGGGAAACCCGCGGTTTTATTTGGTACTGATGGGGGGAAAATTGAATGACGTTCTTTCCTCTTTTGTTTAGGAAGAAGTGGTATTAGTGTGGTGTGTTTGCTCGGAAACTCCTTGCCCCACAGTTGTGTGTTCATGCTGACTCCACCTCAGATCATGGGTCTCCATTGCCCTCCTTAGTGAACCCAGGCTCTAGCATCGTCTTGTACCGTCCCTTCCGCTTCTGACTCCACGGGCTCCATGATTCTCTGGGTGGTTCCTTTGCACCCTCGTAGCTGTTCTAGGATAGTTGATGCATGTTACTAAATTATGTATGCAAGTCTGTGAGTGCGTCTGACGGAACATCACCGAGGACCGATGTAGACACAATGCCCAGACCTCAGGCCCCCAGGGGCCCTTCCAAACTCTTCACACGGAGATGCTTACTCGTCCCCACCCCAAGTCCGCACTAGAAAGAAGCCTGCCCCACCCCTCCCCCACCCCCTCCCCATTGAGACCTCCTGTGAATTCTCAGAGGGGCAGGGGAACCTTCCAGTGCTTTCGGAGAAACATCATCCACGTCCTGTGTCAGAAACTCCGGTCTCCGTGGCGCTTGTGACTCGCCATGACGTCTTTCTGGTCTGTGTGTGTCCTTCCAGCCAGCTCCGACTTCAGGCCTAGCCAGGTTCACACTCAGAAAGGGGTCTCCCCACCCCCATCAGGGCTGATGACGGTGGGGCGACGGCTGCTCCCGGTTGCCCCGGTCCTGGTCCCTTCGAGGTGGTTGACGGGGCAGTCAGATTTTTAAAGTTTTGTACAAAGTTTTCCTTTGTAATCACCCCCATTTTTACTTAACAACTGACTTATTGTGGCTCTTATTTCTGAATTCAAAGCTTGTGAAAAAATAAAGAAAATAAACAGCCCGTTGGCCCCACTGGTGTGTTTTCATTGAGGGGTGACTGTTCAGTTGGGTGCAAATGCCCCAGTGGTCCCTCCTCGTGATGACTGGAGTGTGGGTTGCTTCCCAGGACTCGCTCCTGTAGACACCGAGGGAGCAGAGGAGGGAAGAGAGGGAGCCAGTCACGAGGTGTGGAGGGTCGGGCTCAGATCCCGAGGCCGTGGTGGGTGGCTTCTGTGACACGGGCTGAGAGCACACGTCCGTTGTCTCCAAGCCTCCTTGGTGCCCTCTCTTCATGTAGGTTGTGGGTCTGCCTCAGACTGGGAGTTCCAACCTCGTAAACATCACGTTTCTTCACTCCGGGTCCCATGAGCGGATGCACATTCTTGAGAAGGAAACACTCAGGCAAATTGCTTGTTCCAATTTGCCTTTAGTCGTAGTGACAGTGGTGGTGACGACTGATGACAGTGATGGTGGTGGTGACGATGCAGGCAGTATCTGTGTGGTGCTATGCCCAGAATTCGTGATCCCCAAAGACCACCAGGGAGCCGAGTCCGATGCAAAAGCAAAAGAGCCTTTATTCGAGCTAGCTCGAGCTCAATCCCCTACCTGCACCGATGCAGCGGTGAGATGCCGGGGGGAGAGAGAGCGAGTTTCAAAAGCACAAAGGTTTTATAGGGATCATGGCCTTAGCCGATTGGCTGGAGAAGGGTCGTAGCCTCAGCCGATTGGCTGGAGAAGGGTCGTGGCCTCAGCCGATTGGCTGGGGAAAGGTCGTGGCCTCAGCCGATTGGCTGGGGAAGGCTAGAACAATGGCTGCCGAGGTGTGGTCCCACATCAGCAATTATCAGCCTCGCCTGGAACTTGTTAAAAATGCAAATGTTGGGCCTGGTGGTCACAGACCCACTGAGTCAGAAACTCTGGGGGTGGGGCTCAGCAACCTGTGTTTGAACAAGTCTTCCAGGAGATTCTGATGCACCTGAAGTTTAAGAACCACTGGGTCTGAGGGTCTCTAACATGTTTGGCCTCAGTGTATACAGAACATTTCTCACTGGTCACCTATTAACCATTGGCTGTCAGCCTTGCTGTGCTATATAAATACCTAGCATCAAACGCCATCCCCAGAGACTCTGATTAATTGGTTTGGGGAGGGGTAAAATGCTCCCAGGTCATTCTAAGCCTGGACAGGGTTGAGGGCTCCTGCCTCTGGCCCCTACCTGAGAGAAGCCCTCCCTCTTCTACTCACGCTTTCCACGCCTCTCACACTCCCCTTCCTCCCACCTCAGACTTCGGAAGAACGCATCAATCGGTAAGTTACTTAAGGGGAGGAGGCGTGTTCTGAGGTTTGAGCAGGAACCTCTTTCTGCGGCCATGTCGGGGACATGGTCGCTAGTCGGCCGGCCTAGGTCTGCTCTTCCGTGTGGCACTGGCCACATGTTGGGTACTCTGTGAGGTAGTCTCTATTACTATCCCCCTTTCACAGATGAGTCCCAGAGCGTTCAGTGACATGTCCAAGGTCACACGGGGAGGAAGAGGCAGAGCCAGGATTCGAATCCAGGACCCACGCGGTTTGGCTCAAAGTACAAAGCTCCTTGCTCCTAACCTCTAACCCTTACTACCGTTCAAGGCAGGATGCCTTTGATGGTCCTGCATCTACTTACTGGTTTTAGTGTATTCTCCCTCTGCCCCCAAGGTCTGTTGGACCTTGGTTAAGGTCCCACATGGTGTTGGCTCACAGCCTGCCGTGGACTTTCTTGAAACAAGGCTACATAACGGAAGGTCAAGAATGGAGGGTAAGGCCTTTTGACGTTTGGCCTCAGCTCATTCAGACTATTAAAGGGCAGCAAAGAAACTTCCAGATAAGTAAAGCTACTCGTCCCACTCTCCGGAGAGCACTTCGTCTCCGGCATCCATCACCCCCCGCCCCAGCCCACCCAGAAACGCAAGCAGAAGTCTTCTCTCTAAGGCCGACCCTGGAGGGGCTGTGTCCAGCTGTGTAACCGGCTGAGGTTCCCCACCACCCACTGTCCCACACCACGTTCCCCAGCACGTCCGAGCGGCAGTCACGGGTCCGGGCGGTGCGAGACAGACGAGCCTTAAGTCTTGGAGGCTGTGCTGGAACATTCCTTGTGAGGCACATGCTTCCCTTTCGTGCTCCCCTTTGCCACGTCATCGCCTAGCCCCGGGCTCCGGGAATTAGGATGCGGACATCTTGGAGGGGGGATTATTCTGCTGTCCCGTCTTCTAAGTCTCTTTCCAGAAATTTTGTTTTATCTTGCCACGTTCAGGTATACGGTCCATCGTTCGCTAATCCTTGTGTCTAAGGAGCAGGAGGGCTCAAGACTCACATTTTCCCATATGATATCCCATTGAGCCGGCACCATTAATGGAAAAGACTATCCCTTCTCTCATTAAGCTGCAGCGGTGGCTTTCTTGTGAATCAGGTGACCGTAGTGTGTGGGTCTTCTGACGCAGTGGTCCCGAGGTGGCACGGCTAAATGTGGAGCAGGGGCTGGGCTGGGCTGGGCTGGGAGCCCCAGTCTGCAGTGCTTGCTAATTTCCACTGTAGCCAGTTTCAAAGTACCAACGTAAAGCCAGCAAGCTGGCAACTCCTAAGATGTAAGCGGGCCCTGGTGTCCCGTAAGGGCTGGCCTAGCCCCGCTACCTCGGCTGGTCTATTTTTGCACCCACGCTGCACACGGACTGTAAAAAGTGAGACAGAACGGTGAAGGTCTCCTCATACCCATTTGCCCCCTGCCCGTAAAGCCCCAGCCATTTTCCGACATCCCCAGCACTGCCTAACGCGTTCTGGCCCCCGAGTTTGCTTGGCCGCTTTGGTTAGTGCGCGCGGACCGGAGAAGGCTGCTCCTCCAGCCCGAGTGTCAGATCTCCGCACCCCCCCGGGGGCTGGTCTCTGGACCAAAGTGCATGTGGTCGTGACTCTCTGTGGCACAAAGCGTGAGCCCTGATGATGCGCATTTGCAGGGGCAGATCTGCATCTGACCGCTTTGCCTGTATCTCAACTGGTTCCAAATGTGGATGGGAAAGAAAGGGATGCTATTTATTACCCTCCCCATCCCAGCAGTAAAATACACAGTGCTAAGGGCCCCAGAGGAGCGTCCAGCCTCGTCAGAGGGGTACAGGGAAGGCTCTTGAAGACATAAGTCCTGCTGTTGGGACGTGGATGATGATTACAGACTCGGGAGGTGAAGTGGATGGGAGGTGGGTAGAACTGTTCCGGGCGGCAGCAGCAAAGTCCTGTGCAAAAGCCCAGTGGCAGGCAGGGGCGGGCACGTATGAGTCCACGAGAGGAGACAGGCTGCGTGGCTGAGACCGGACCTCGCAGGGTTCCGTGGTCCTTGTTAAAGATTTCCTTTTTCTCCTTAGAGCAAAGAACACCGCGGAAGCTCGTGAGTCAGATGTGCGTTTTTGGAACGTGTGGACCAGGAGGCTGGGGCAGGGCAGTTAGGAGTCACCTGTGGCAGCGTCTAGGTCAGCAGCCAAGGTAAGGACAGGACAGACACCAGGCTGGCCAGAGAGGTGCTCGGAGCATCTACGGCCTTTCTCCTCGCAGCTGAGCTCAGACCAGAGGGTAGGTGTGTGCAAAAGAAGGAATCCACGGTCTTCTCATTGGATCGTCCCTCATCGTCCCCACCAGCGCCACCTCCTATCTCTGTAACAACCCACAGCCCATAATGCACGTGGGGACGGGAACCCAGTGGAGGAGGGGGATCGCGGTGTGTCCTCGGTCTTCCCTGCACGGAGCGTGTGCTGTGTGTTTGCACAGCCCGGCCCCGGGCGTCCCCAGAGCTGGAGCTGGCAGAGTCGGTCTGCGATGGGATGAAAACAGAGAGTCCACAGCCTTTCCGGAATCACGGGCCCCTAACTGCGCCAAGCACAGTAGTGGGGCAGCAGGGCCGAGGAAGAGCCCAGAAGCACTGGCATGTGACACAGTCCCTTGGGCCGAGGAGGCTACGCTCGTGAAGCAGAATAACTTTCACGCAAGGTCTGCGGAAGCTGAGATGGCCTTCGATCTTTCAGAGACCCCGGTGCTGCTGGGGGAGGGGGGGTCTGGATTTACCAAAATCAAGTTACCAAAGCAGACACTCCCAACTCCAGAATGCCTCTGTGCAGAGGGCCCACATGACAAAAGTGGTTTCTATGTAAACCGGGTTCTCAAAACGCGGCAAGAAGGAAACCACCGCCTGTTACGGGACTCAGCAGAATAATGAAATGCTTTATTCAGCCACAAGAGGGAGCTGGCGGTTAACTCTGGAAATCCCGCCTGCTGACCAGTCGCTCTGATGGGGAACATCCTTAACCAACCAGGGAACTGCCGTGGGAGACTCCTTCCTAACAGAATCTGATTTAGATTTTAAGAAATAAAAATTCAGCCCACAAACGGTTCAGAAATCTCCCGAAGCCCACTACGTTCTGGGCTCACCAGGTACTGGCACACTTTGACTCAGGGGACATCTGGCCACGTCTGAACATGTCTGGTTGTCACAACTGGGGAGGGCTCCTGGCATCTGGTCGGTGGAGGCCAGGGATGTCCCTAAACATCCCGCAAGGCACAGGACGGCCCCTACCCTCAAACAGAGGATTAGCTCACCCAAAATGTCCACAGTGCCGGGTTTGAGAATCCCTGATTTCAATGAGAAGAGTGATTTTCATTCCCAGTGGGAAAGACCTCTCCTGGCAGTGGTTTAAGTGCGGCCAGTCTGGAAGCTCCTGGATACTGTCCCTGCCCACTGGGAGCAGCAGTGCCCCTGGGGAACATTGTCTCCTGAGGGAAAATTGCCATCTGGCAGAACGGCTTGTCCCCTCCCAGGGGAAGTCTGAGGGCTGAGTGGGGCCGCCCACAGAAGACACCGCTGTAGGTGTCATTAGGTACCAGTCAGGCCTCAGGTCCCCAGGGTGGGTGACGTAGGCCTGCAGGTCAGGGATTCCGTGGTCTGTGTCAGGGTCCTGGGGCCCTGAGACAACCTCCAAGGTGACCAGGCACTAGCTGCGGGTTGAGCCAAACATGGGAATCAGTCCAGATGAGAACCCTGCGGCCAGATGCGTGGGACATGTCTCATGGGACATGAGAACAAGGATGACAGAATTGGAGAAAAAGACGCGCCTGGGTGGCTCAGCTGGGTACGTGTCTGACTTCAGCTCAGGTCATGATCTCGTGGTTCGTGGGTTCCAGCCCCGTGTCGGGCTCTCTGCTGACAGCCCGGAGCCTGAAGCCTGCTTCGGATTCTGTGTCTCCCTCTCTCTCTGCCTCTCCCCTGCTCACGCTCTGTCTCTGTCTCTCTCAAAAATGAATAAACATTAAAAATAGTTTTTATAAAGAGATGGAGAAAAGGCTTCGGGCCAGGAAACGCCAGCCCCGCCCGGAGACCCCCGCATTCCCAGCAGAACTCCGTGGAGAGTCTGGGGAGCAGGGGGGCACCGAGGCTGGAGGCAGCCTCACACTGGGCAGGCAGGGTGCGGGTGGGGGGTGGGGTTCAGAGATCCAGGGCCGAAGAGGTCCCTGAGGAAGGGAGCCACGTCTCCAAGCCAAAGAGAAAGAGAAAACTGCAGGCAGGGTTCCGACACGGGGTTTTCATTCCACAGGCGGCAGGGTCTGCCATGCTCACTCAGGCCTTCTAGGCACTTCTCCGCCTGTCCGTCTGTCCATCCGGCCCCCCGGTGGCCCTCCCCGTCCCAGCCGGCTGGGGCGGGCAGGTGGCATTATTCCGGCTGGATCTTCCACATCGGCCCCGACCCAAACCGTAACCTACGGATGGCTTCTGTCCTTCAGCGGCTTCTTGGGGCTCTCGCCGTCGCCAGCTTCATTCTCCTGTTGGTTCAGCCTTTTGCTGCTTAAAACAAGGAAGCAATGCAGTGGTCACAACGTGAGTCCAGATCTGTCCAGAGGCAAGAACTCATCCGATCTGATCAGACGAAAAGGCAGTGACAGGCCTTCAAAACAGCCCCACCCCCTTTAACTGGGGTTGTCCAGAGACAAACACGGCCTCCGGTTTCCCTCTGTTGGGTGGGGGGAGGGGGTGGTCACCTGAGGGCCACGGGGTAAAGGCAACCCCCCACTCAGATGACTGGGCGCACCGGGACGCACTGACCCTCCTACAGACCCCAAAGTGTCTGCAGCCACTGGGGGCCTGGCAAGAAGGGGACCGTTCAGGCCGGGTGCTGGCGGGACGCGGAGCTAGGTCATGGCCGGCCCGGCCAAACTGGACACGAATAGTAGCAGTGACAGGGATACCAACAGCTCCCGCCATCGTCCATCGTTTCTGGGACCCTGTGGCTAACACCTCCGAGAAAGGCGCCTGTTTTCCTGCCCGGACTGTAAGCGGTCAATACGCATCCACTGGCAATAAGCCGGCCCCCGCCCCCGTACCTGAGTGATCCCGAGGGGTGGCCCCCTGCTGCAGGGTCATCGTCGGTGGGGCCCCCCGGGTTCCCTTTCTCCCGGGGTGGGGGCTTCTTCCTTCTCGTCCTTACAGGCTTCTCTGCAGAAGACACATAAACCCAGACATTGGGTGATGTCAAGCACGTGACAGCTTCCCTCGGCCTCACCCCGACCCAGCCGGGCATCTGCTGAGGACATCCACGGCCAAGGAGACACTCTGTGCTTTCTGCGATTACACCCATTTAACTTGTAGGGAAACTGAGGCCCGGGGAGGTGATGGGCTTTCCCAAGCTCACACAGCCGTTACGTGCCGGAGCTGGGATTCGAACCCAGGGCTGCCAGGCTCCCGCTGGGTTTCTGCCACGCCCAGCTGACCCGAGCTTCCGAAGCAGAAGGACCCTGACAGAGCAGCGTTGTTTTAAGAGACCTCTGTGTTCTCACACACCTCCCTGTCTCTGTCCGGCTACACCACCTGTGAGGTCACAGTAGTTGCCGCCGGCAGGGGGCCAAGGGCTAATCACCCCCGTCTGTAAGTCGGGGACACAGAGGCCTGGGTGGTGAGCTGCAGACCTCAGAATCGAAAGTACCGAACGCTGAAGAGCAAGGCGGCCCTGGGGCTAAGTGAGTCCGCTTGTTGACGGGCAAGGACACAAAAGCCCGGAGAGGGTAAGCACGGTGCCCGAGGCCACACAGATGGTTAGTGGCGGACACGGGACTGGGGCCCATACTCCCGCTGCTGTGCACCGCCTTCCACGACTTACCTGACGAGCCACGCTTGCTTGAAAAAGGTCTGCTTTCGGCAAGGGGCACCCGGGCCAACGCCGCCAGCTCCGAGACAAAGCTCTGCTCGGCCTCCTGGATGCAAGGACAGAGGGTCATCTGGGTCCCCCTCTGCCCCGTCCCGCCTCTGCACCACAGTGAGGCTGACGCCCTCTCCAGGGTGGCTGATGGCCCCGCATCCCTGGTGGCAGACGGGTCTCCGAGAAGAACCCACAGAAGGCAGGAGCAGGGCGGACGCGTGTGTGAGCACAGGAACCAGCACTTTCCGGCTCCTGCCAGGGAACTGTCCGTCCTCACTCACGCCAGCCAGGGAGCCCCATTTTACAGAGAAGCGTGCAGAGGTGAGGGCTCAGAGAGGGACACGGGCGGGAGCAGCAGAAGCAGGATCTCACCCGCTTCCACTCGACTTCAGAGTCTGAGCTCTTAGCTGCCGACGCTGTGGCTTAACCACCGACCTGGATTCCGTGACTTATTAGCTGTGTGACACTAGACGGTGACTTCAGCTCTCAGAGCTGCAGTGTCCCCACCTGTACCTGGAGTACGACAGTGACCCTGTCCTCGGTTATGGGACGACGAGGTCAGATGGCGTGTGTAACGCTCTTGGTTCCGTGTCAGGACAGACGCTCAGGGAACGAGCATTAACCACCTTGGCTCTCACCTGTCGCTGCCACACCGGTGGGGACTACTCTGACCGGGCCAACACTCTGTTAAGTGCTTCCATTCTGGAATATCTGATTTTTTTTTTTAAGGCACCCACTTTGCTTTAAAAAAAAAATTTTTTTTTTTAATGTTTATTTATTTTTGACAGAGACAGAGACAGAATGCAAGTAGGTTAGGGGCAGAGAGGAGGGAGACACAGAATCCGAAGCAGGCTCCAGGCTCCGAGCTGTCAGTACACAGCCCGATGCGGGGCTTGAACTCACGAACCACGAGATCATGACCTGAGCCGAAGCTGGACGCTCAACTGACTGAGCCACCCAGTCGCCCTTATTTTCGTTTTTTTTTTAATGTTTATTTCTTTTTGATAGAGACAGAGCATGAGCAGGGGAGGAGCAGACAGAGAGGGAGACACAGAATCCGAAGCAGCTCCAGGCTCTGAGCTGTCGGCACAGAGCCCGACACGGGGCTCGAACCCACGAACCGTGAGATCGTGACCTGAGCCGAAGTCAGACGCTCAGCCGACTGAGCCACCCAGATGCCCCTGTTTTAGTTTTTTTAATGTTTATTTATTTTTGATAGAGACAGAGCGTGAGCAGGGGAGGAGCAGAGAGAGAGGGAGACACAGAATCCGAAGCAGCTCCAGGCTCTGAGCTGTCGGCACAGAGCCCGACACGGGGCTCGAACCCACGAACCGTGAGATCGTGACCTGAGCCGAAGTCAGACGCTCAGCCACCCAGGCGCCCCGCCACTTTGTTTTCATAAGCGCACTTTATGAGACTTCCCCGTGATGAGCTACCCACTTCATTTCACAAGGGCCGAGCCGCCCGTGTGTCCCAGGGAAAGTGCAGGCCTCGGTCACCAGCCGCACTGCCTCCGTGACCCTGAGAGGCCCATGTGATGGCGAGCCACGTGCAGGGAAGAGCTCACTTCTCCTCCGGCTCAACAGCGGGGAGATGATCGGAGCACAGGGCCTGGCCCCCCGAAGCTGCTCGGGAATCAGCACAGCTGCTGCCCGCCCCCAAGGCTCACGGCCAAGCCGTCAGCCAGCGAGACTCAGCCAGGGCCAAGGTCTTTTTGCCGCGACCTGTGGTCACGAGAGTGGCCTTCTGCTGCTCCTGTTCCTCCCTAAGCCCCGGCCCGCTCCGTGAAGGCGCTTTTCCGACACTCGTACCTGTAGCTGGGTCTCAAGCTGGGCTTCCAGATGAGCCGCAGCCCTTGCCTTCTGCTTCCAAGCATCCAGGCGGATCCGCTGGTGCACGGTGAACTGGGCCAGAAACTTTTTCTGCTGTGCCGCCACCCTGGCAGAAGGAACGAAGGCCATCAGCGCCGCCCCAGCCGGCGGCGGCGGGTTAATCAGAGACCCAGCACAGACGTGCCCCCGGAGGCTGCTGAGTCGTGGGAACTGGGGAGCGGAAGCCGTCCTTGGGCCCGTGGAGCCCAGAGAGAGGAATGGCCTTGGCCGGCAGGATTTACGGTGGCTGCACGGCCTGTGACAGCGGCCGCAGCTGGAGTCCCTCCACCTGGGGGGGGGGGGGGGGGGCTGACTCATCATAAACGTGAGTCACCCTCGCGACTTTGCAGAATCCCGCGTGCGCGTTTTTCGTTCGGTCCCGCTGGGTCCTCAGCGATATGAGCAGGACAAAGGGTAGAACACTCAGGGCAAGAGGTGCTCAGAGGGGGCGGGGGCATCCCTGGGGTCCCGCAGCTGCCCAGTGACTGAACGGCATGAAAATCATCTCAACCCAGGGGTGGGGGCGCATTCCCCCGAAAGGGCCGGAGACCCACCAGCTACCCATCCTTACGGAAAACGTGCAACGGGATGCTCATCTCCTAGCCTGCAGCATCCGAGCCACGTGCAGGGAAGAGCTCACTTCTCCTCTGGCTCAATGGCGGGGAGACGATTGGGGCCCCCCTGAAGACGGGGGCCCGTTACTCTGGGTGGCACAGCTCCGAGCGGGGGCGGCAGCAGGGTCCCTGACCGGGAGACGGCCCCCGCTTGCTTTCACCTTGCCTCCCCCCTACCCTGAATCCCCTCCTTCCTTGGCTGACCTTCCTCAGACCCTCAGCAAACAGGAACATCCCATCCCATCCACCTTGTTTTCGTAACGGCCCTTTGCCTCTTTCTTTCCAATCTTCTGTGAGTTCCTACATCTGCAGAAGCCACGTTTAGTGTCAACAGGGAGCTGTTCGCGGAGTTTACCTTCAGGCACAGAATTGCACCTTGCTTTTGCTTCATGCTCCTCTGTCTGCCAGTCATAGCTTTCCCCTCTTCTTTGTAGTGGCCTGGCAAACTCCTATTCATCCTACAAAACCCCATCACTCATCCATCCATCCGTGTACAACTTCATTTATACATAAGAACATCTCTGGCCTGCCAGGTGCTGTCCTGTGTTTTGAAGATACAGGTGCGAACAAGAGACTCACAGTCCCTGACTTCACGAAGCTCCACTTTGAACTCGGGTAGAGGATAGATGCGGAACAAATAATTGATACAGATGAGGTCAGTGCTCTACAGTACAGCCTCCCCCACACCCTCGAGGAGGCTGCATTGGTTTCCTGGAGCTGCTCTAACAAAGGACCACAAGCTGAGGCGGGGGAGGGGGCGCTTAAGACAACAGAAATCTATTCTCTCACGGCTCTGGAGGCCAGAAGGCTTCGATCAAGGGATCAGCGGGGTTTCTTTCCCTCCAAAGGTTCTAGAGGAGAGCCCACTCCCTGCCTGTCCCAGCTCTGGGTGGCTCCCGGTGATCCCTGGCATACGTCCGCGCCGTTCCCATTCCTGCTTCTGTCTTCACATGGGCTTCTCTGTGTGTGACCAAATCTCCCTCCACCCCACCTGCCCTTGGATTTGGGGCCCGCTGGAATAATCCAGCACGATCTCGTCTCAAGATCTTTCACTTAATGACATCTGCAAAGATCTTTCCTCTACATAGGTCACGCGCACGGGCTCCAGGGATTAGGACACGCACACACAGGTCACACGCACGGGCTCCAGGGATGAGGACACGCACACACAGGTCACACGCACAGGCTCCAGGGATGAGGACATGCACAAATCTCCTAGGGGCCCCCATTCAGCGGCCAGGCGGCTTCTTGCTGTGAGCAGCCTGTCCTGTACCCGTTCTGCCAACAGTCCTGGTCACTCTCGGCTGCCACCCTGACTGCCTGTCCGCTCCTCACCATGGACTTGGCTAATGGGCCTGCCAGGCAGTGAGAACTCTATCCGGGGGTGGGGTCGGAGTGGGGCTTCCCCCTGCCCGTTCCGGAGATCCACGGAAGGGTCCAGGGGGGACTGAGACACAGCCGCCTGTGTTTACGCGATGCCCTGGCTACACGTAGACACAGGACAAGACGGGAGGCCAGAGGCCACAGCTCTAAGCCGGGAGGGGCGGTACAAGGACCTGGGACTAGAGAGCGGCCGAGAGGCAGACAATCCTGCCTGCGGAGGGACAGCCATGTGGTGCTCTGGCCCGAGCATGACCCCCTTCGGCACTGCTGATCCTCTGGACCTTCCGGAAGGAGAGGATGCCCTACTGTAGGATCTGAGTCACCTGGACGGGTCATAAACCCCTTCCTTTTGGACTCCTATTTGATTATGGAAGTGGGTGTTTAAAAAAAACATCCCTCCTGAAAGAGTCCCGACTGCACAACTGTTTCAAGCCGCACTGCGCACCGTGCAGAAGGCACAGCAGTGACAATTGTGCTGGTGGTGAAGGACATCAGGCGTGGGGCGCTGGCCGCGGGCCGGCCTTGCCGTGGGCGCCGCACTCTCTGTGGGTCTTGACGGTAATGCCCTGTGAGCCAGGAGCTACCGTCACCCCACTTCACAGACGGGGAGCCTGAGGCTCGGGGCGTGAAGGGACCTAGCCCGCGTGTGGCCAGTCTACCGCCGCGTCACCTGGCACCCCTCAGCCGGGCTCTCCCACGATCCCGCTGCTCCCCGGGGATGCAGTGTGGAGTTCGCCCTTGGACCGAGAATTGCTTCATGCGCTCAGTCTCCTAACGTTCTTTTAAATCAACGATCCGTTCTCGCTACACGGCTCTGTCCCCAGGAGCCCTGGCGGACTTTCACCAGAAACTGCGAGCGGACGGGCACGGAGGAAAGGGCACCAACAGCCACGTATGAGCCTCTAAGTCACAGCGAGAGTCGGTCACGCACCCGCACCCCCACGGGGCTTTGCTTCCATCTCCCGTAAAACCTGGCGGGGAGGTCGGACTGGGGGCGGCTGAGGCCCCTCCTCTTGGGTCACTGGGGTCCAGGTGAAGCCCTTGGGCTCCATCCATCAGAATCCCTGGAGAGGAGGAGTGGGGTAACGGCTCAGATTCCTGGGTCCCCCCGCACAGCCCCCGAGTCTGAGTGTCCAGGTGTGGGGCCTGGCATCTGCACGTTTGGGAGGAGAACCAAGTGAGATGATGCCCCCTCACGTCTGAGAGCTGCCGGGCCCGAGTCAGGTGGATAGCCGACCGTCAGGGCCAGGTGGCACCTAGGCGCGGGATGGCAGGACGTTTCCTGACCACTGCGAACGGCCGTCGGAGGATTTATGGACAGCGTGTGCGGGACTCGGTCCGACCCAGGGGACCCTGTGGTTCTTGTTTCCAGCCGTCCGATGAGGGGCTGGAATCTACTCGGAGCCCACGCTTCCATCCTGCAGGGCCGTGGCTGTCTGCTGCTTCCAGCCGCCGGGACGCCTCTGCCTAGACAAGGGACCGTCACCTGTCATCCTTCAGCGCCCCTCCCCTCCCCCATGAGAGCACCCGCACAGATTTACTGCTGTTCCGCTGTCCGTCTCTCCCTCCAGGCTGTGAGCTCTGGGGTGACAGGCACTGTCCCCAGTGGCCAGCTCGGGGCCCAGCCAAGAGTCGGTGCTTACAGGGGCGTGCCGGGCGGCTGTCCACGCTTGGGTGGACGGTTTCCACACAGGCCAGTGGCTTCTTCCGCCAAACACCTGTGTCTGTGTCTGTGTCTCAGTGCCTTCTCTGGCCACGGGGGTGTGTCTGGCCAGCTCAGGGGCCGGAAGTGCTGGTGACATAACGCCCCCAGGGCAGACCCTCAACCCGTGCGGAACAGGGCTTGGCCGACAAACCCCCTTGTTGACATAATTGGAAGTTGAATTTTATACCATCTCCCAGAAGGTCCAGAGCGGGATTGGGCCTCAGTTGCCATGGGCAGGCTGCACGGCCACAGGGTTGGTGTGCTTCTTCTCCATTGCGGTAGGCCACACAGTGCCCCTACAGGTGGCCTTGCCCTAATCCCTGGACCCGTGAGGACGTTACAGTACGTGGTAGCCGGGTCTCTGCAGGCTGGGTTTAGGGTTATCGACTTTAGGATCTGGAGACTCTCCTGGACTATCCACGTGGGTCTCAATCACCACAACGCTTACAAGCAGAGAAGTCTCTCCAAATGGAGTCAGAAAGATGAGGCGGAAGAGGAAGGCAGAGGACTTCAAGCATCGAGACGCAGGGACCACGAGCGAGGACCAAACAGAGGCCTCTAGAGGCCGGGTGGCCCCCAGCCGACAGCCACAAAGCAAGGGGACCTCAGTTCTACAGAGACCTGTGTTGTGCCGGCGACCTGAGCAAACCTGGGAAGATTCTCCCCAGAGCCTCGTCAAGAGCCCACCGGGCCGACACCCCGAGCTGGGCCGTGGGAGACCCACAAAACCAGCACCCGCCGCGGGGACCTCAGGCCCGCAGAAGCGTGGGCCACGTAGCTGGCTGTTGTCATGACAGCAGCGGGAAGCAGCTGGGGGCCTCACCTCCCTGCTCCCTCACGGTGCTTTCTGGGGTCACTTCCAGGGTGAACAGCCTGCTCCCAGCCCCCGTGCACGGGGGGATCCCACCCCACCCGGACTCGCTCGTTCCCGTGTGCCAGGCCCCGTCCTGGGGGTCGCGTGTCGAGCAGGGAGCCCGACCGAGGCACGGGGGCCTCCACTCTGGCAGCCACGTGCACGCACCATCGGACGCCGAGTGCACGGAGCAGACGCGTGGGAGGAGAGGAGGGCGCACAGGACAGAGGGGGCGAGCTCACCTCTGGTGGACGGCCATGCAGGCTTCGCCAGATCCATTCACCGCCTTGCTCCCCGGCGAAGGGTCTCCGAATCCCTGCTTTGTCCGCAGCTTGTAATTCTCCGTTCTCTCACCTAGACCATTTAGCACACAAGGTCAAGGGGCATGCTTGGGGCTGGCCTCTGAGCCAGGCCTGGGGTGGGGCCGGGCACAGAGATCGGCAGGAGACGCGCTCTCAAATCGTGGGCCACTTATGCAGCACCTGCACTGCCCCTGGGAAAGGCTCCGCGTGCGTGAGAAAGCGAGGCTTCCGTCAAGGACCCTGCGCCCCCAGAGGAAGGTGACCCCTGCTCTCCCTGCAACTGCTCAGACCCCACTTTCTTGAGAGTGCCAGGAGCAAGGGTGGAGAAGAAGAAAGGTTCCACTGCAGAGAGGCCGTCACGGGTAAAAATTCAGAGCAGAAGGAACAAAGCGTTCGACAGGCGGTGCTGTGGGTGTGCAGCCGGCCCCTCCCATGTGGGTGCTTTCCGGGCAGCCGGGAAGTCCGGTTGGGCCGGAGCTTTCTAGAACACAAAGGTTTATTTAACCTGGATGGTCTCTAACCTGGGTGATCTCTGGGGATGTGCCATTCTAGGACTCTTTAAAAAAAACAAAAAGAGCACTGAACGAAGCAGAAGGAGCTTATGTGGTCAGCTAAGTTGCATCATTTCAATGTATTTCCTGGGAAATCCTCGCATGAGAGCCGGGGTGTCAGGGAAACAGGAAATCTGAGCTGAGAGGATGTGTGGAGGGTGAGCCCAACCCTAGCCTCACAGATGGGGAAACCGAGGCCTAGAGAGGGAAGGGAAGGCCCCGGCTCCCGAACGCCCTGCGGTGACTATCTGTCTGTTTCCTGCCGACCGAGACCATTTGGAGTCATTGGGCAGATTTCCAGACAGGTGTCCAGATTTTACTTTGAGTCTGGGATTCAAAGTCCCCAGGACAGGGGAAGAAAAGGTACCTGCTGTGCTTACTGAGGGGACTGATACTCCCAGAAGACTGCGCCCAGGACCTGCTGCCCATCGTTGGTCGAGGAATCAGTTCCAGCTCTGGGCAATCCAGGCAAAACCCGTCTGAGAACGTGGGGTTCTATGCTGTTCTGAAGTCCCGGATGCAGGGAGGGACGTTACAAGCAGAGGCCTCGAGGAAACTGGCTTGTGTCTATTATTATACACGTATTGTTGCTGGCTTTGTGGATGATGTCCATTCTGTCACCCGAGTGGCCTCTTGTGAGGGCACGTGGGGGAAACTCTCTGGGTCTTAGGAACATCAGGGCCACTGATCTGTTCTCACTCGCTGTCACTGCACAGCTGTAACTGATGAAGTTCCCATCCCTTTGGCCACCAGGAAGCCCAGAGTCAAAACCGTGTCACCATTAGGTAGGGATCTGATGGCCTATGTCCCAGATCATGACCTCACCTGAACCCCATCTCACTGTCCTATCCTTGTCCTGATTCATCTACTTTTTAAAAAAAAAATTTTTTTTAACGTTTTTTATTTACTTTTGAGAGAGAGACAGAGCACAAGCAGGGGAGGGGCAGAGAGAGAGGGAGACACAGGATCCGAAGCAGACCCCGGTCCCTGAACTGTCGGCACAGAGCCCGACGCAGGGCTCGAACTCACAAACTGCTAGATCGTGACCTGAGCCGAAGTCAGACGCTCAACCGACTGAGCCACCCAGGTGCCCCACCCCCCCGCTTTTTTTTTTCAAAAATTTTTTTAATATCTATTTATTTATTTTTGACAGAGAGACAGAGACAGAGCACGAGCAGGGGAGGAGCAGAGAGAGAGGGAGACACAGAATCCAAAGCAGGCTCCAAGCTCTGAGCTGTCAGCACAGAGCCCAACGCGGGGCTCGAACCCATGAACCGTAAGATCATGACCCGAGTCAAAGCTGGACGCTTAACCAACTGAGCCCCCCAGGCGCCCCGATTCATCTACTTTTTAAAAATCCTCTTATACTGTATGGTCCTCTAGGTGGCTTTTTAAAAGCCTATTTTAGGGGGAGGGAGCAGACAATCAATCAATCAACCAAACCGCCCCAGTAACGTTCGGAAGGTGTGACGTGCCATTGCGTCCCAGAGCAGGAGCACGTCTGGCCTGCTGTGTGCGGGGCTTCCCTGAGGAGGGGGCCGTTACCCTGCAGGGTCTTCAGGAGTTGCAGCCTTCTCTCCTCGTGGTCCTGCATGACCCTCCCGATGTGCTGGTAATATGCCCGCACGAGCCGGCCGACGCCGGCACTGGTCACGTAGACGCTCTCCACGGCCGCCTCTGTCAGCACTCTCTGCGGCAGGAGGGGGAAGACGCAGCAAAGTCACACGTGGTCCCCCACCCACGTCCTGGTTCTTAGCTTCTACCACGCCCGACCTTGACTGGTGGGGCAGCGGGCAGAGCATGGGTGGGTGGGTGGCTTACGCCTGTCCCGGTGATCTTATGTCCTTGGTCAGGGGTGCTCTGGGGACGGCCGTATGACCGGTTCTGGCCAGCGAGACCCAGTGTTAGGGAAAATCTGTCGGGGGCGAGCACCTGGGTGGCTCGGTTGGCTGAGCGTCCGACTTCGGCTCAGGTCATGATCTCACGGTTCATGGGTTCCAGCCCCGGTAGGGGTCTGTGCTGACAGCTCCGAGCCTGGAGCCTGCTTCAGATCCTGTGTGTGTCTCCCTCTCTCTCAGCCTCTGCCTGCCTGCCTCTCTCTCTCTCTCTCTCTCTCTCTCTCTCTCTCTCTCTCTCTCCAAAATAAAATAAAAAAATCTCCCAAAAAAATCTGTTGGGAGACCTTCCCTTTACAAACATTAAGGCAAAGCTTAGGATATGGGTGAAAGATTTTGCTGTCTTCTTTTTTCTGCCTGGAATGCAGATCTGACGTCTGGAAAGGCAGTGGCCATTTTGAGACTACGAGGGAGCGAACTAATGTCAAGAATGGTGGATCAGGAAGAAAGAGCCTGGTCCTTGCTCGCAGCCTCTGTGCCAGCCTGGAACCACCTACGTTCACATTTCTTGTTATGTGGGCTGAACAACGTCTATTTATTTGCCATTTGAGTATGTCTTTTTGTTACCTGCAGAAACAGGCAATCTTAAGCGATACACCTTCAGACCCAAAGCGGAGGCTGAGATGCCCCACCATCAGGCACGTGCTGGCCGTGCCCTGGCAAAGTCACCGCCCTTCACTTCCTAAGATGATGGGCAAAAGGTCAGAGAAGTCAGACGCCAGAGGCCCCGTCTCAACAAACATCTATCAGATGGTTCCAGGCTTTGGGCAAGAAAAAATACCCACTTATTGCTGAGCAGTTACTGCTGCGCGGTTGGTTACGTTACGTTCCTGGAGCTGCGCTATGTCATGGCGCCGTGGGAGACGTGCAGGGGTGCGTGGAGGCGGGGGAGGCAGAGCGGGTGGCGGAGCCGGTCTGAGCCGCCTGGAGCTCCCACGGCCCCGCTCATCGCTCACAGAGCCGGTGCCCTCTTCCCCTCCCCTCTGCTGACCTCAGCACCCCCACGGAGGGGTTCCGACTCCATGCCTCCAAGGCCCCCGGACCTGCCCTCGAACTTTCTGCAGGAACTGCCTCTGATGGCTGCGCCCTTCCTTCGCTTTCATTTAGCTCACGGAGCCGGAGCCCGGAGACAGGAAGCCCCTCTTCTCCACCTCCCTCCCAAGTCAGCCGAGCCACGGGCACCATCAGGCCTCTGTCCTCCTGTCTTCCTGCCACAGGGGGGCGCTGTTCACTCCCCTCTGTGTCCGGCAGATGCAAGTCCCACGGAGAGCGCTTGCCTGCCTGGATCGCCAGCCCAGCACCTGCCACGGGGCTTGGCACCAAGAAGCCCCGCGACTGGGACATTCTTCCAGAAACTGAACACCTGTTCTTTCTCGTAGCGGTGTGTGTGGGGAGCACTCCTCCCCTATCCTGACTCAGGCTCCCTTTGGGAAGGGACGCCACGTTCACGTTTCACTGCGATTTCGTGCCGCGAGCATCTATGGGGGAGGAGCTGTAGACTTTTACCGAAAGGAGGTGACCCTTCCCAACACCACAAACCGGGCCCAGTCCTGATGTCTGGATGGCGGGCAGCAGACATGAGCTATCTGGAACGAGGGGGGGGGGGGTGTCTCAGCAATGTGGGTCCCCTCTCTTTGCTGTGCATATAAGTACGGTGTCTGTAGCAAGCGGAGGTTTCTTTCCTTTCCTTATGGTCTGAGCCCGGGAGGCGGCCTGGGGGAGGCAGAATGTGTCCACGCTGTGCGGGGAAGACTGGGGTCCAGTCCCACTCGGCCACTTCCTAAGCCTGGGAGTCTTTAACCATGTCCTTTGCCCGTGATAAACCTCAGTTTGCCCATCTGAACAAAGGGAAGGAAAGGATCCTTTCTGGGCAAGGTTGTGGGCAGAGCCTGCTGAGACGCGGCCGGCGAGGCACTCAGGTAGACTTACGAGCACACCGCTGTCATCTTTCTCCCTAGGGCTCGTGGTCGGGGTCGGTTCAAGCAGGACACCCCCGCCCACCCAAGCCGAGCTGGTTTTAGCTGCACTCAGCTGTCAGGGTCAACTCTGCAAGGGCTCGTGTTCACCGAGGCAGCCAGAGGCAGGAGAGGCTCACGCCTGTCTCTCTCTGGCAGAGGCTGTCTCCGGATCCTGTGTCCGCCACGGACCGGCCGGGTAGCTCTGGCTGAGCCCACGTCCCTCTCAGAGCTACTGGAAGGGCCTGGCCAGTGCTCAGAATAACGTTACAGGTGGGAAACCCCGCCATCCTGTGGGGGAGGCGATTCCCGCTCGTGGAGGAGGAAGAGGGGGCTCGGAGAAGCCAGGTGATTTCTGCCAGGCCCGAGGCTGCTGGGGAGGGCACCGCGGGGCCGGTGTCCCAGGCTGCTGCCCCGTCCACACCCTTCCCCCTGCCTGCCCAGCCCACCCCAGTCCCTCTTGCCTCCCGGGGCCCCGGGGCCGGGGGTTGGCTCGCACCTTGAAGTCGTCCCAGTCCTTGGCCCGGCTCTTGGTGGCCGCATTCCGCGCGTGGGCCAGCAGGGCCTGCCCGATGGCTCTCTCCGTGTGCTCCTGCAGGAGCCGCCCCACCTCCTGGGCCTCGGCCAGGAGCTGCTGCTGGAGCTGCAGCCGCGTCTGCTGCGCCTCGTCCTCCAGCCTGCTGGCCTCCTCCACGACTCGCGCCTCCTGGAAGGGACAGGAGAGGGAGGAGCCCACGCTGCACAGAAGCCGTGGCCAGGGCCAGGACTGGGATGTGGGGCTGGCCCAGCCCAGGGCCCCAGGAGGGGTGGGGGAGGCACTGAGAAGGGGCAGAAAGTGGGGACCTCTGGGCTCGCAAAGCCAACGATGGGTGAGCCGGGGTGTCTGTTCAAGAATCCCCCAAGCATTTATTGAGCACCAACGGTGTGCCCAGTGCCCCTTGTGGCCCCTCACACGTACAAGAACTTCCTCATTCTTCCAAAATACTGTGAGGCCTGAACGCTAGGAGTGACGGGGACACAGAAGCTCAGAGACACTAAGTAACTTTGTAAAAGTCACACAGCAGACCTACGTTCTGAAGCTAGACCTGAGTCTGAGCACAGTCCGGGCCATCATGGAAGCCAGGGCAGGGTCCTGGGACTGCCCTTCGTTATGGGAATGGGAATTAGAGAAGGAGGGGAGGGGAGTCAGAAGGAGGAGGGCCAGTCCTGCCTGCTTCCCGCTACACGCTCCTGAGGAGAGTGAAAGTCACTGTGAGCTTGTCCCCCACTAATGGTCAAAACGCCAGCTGCTCCAATAGCTCGGGTGACTCCATGAGCCCTGCAGTCAGCCTGCTTGGGTTGAGATCCCAGCCCGGCAATTTCCAAATCCTTTCTTCCCGTTTGTTGAAACAGAGAAGCCCCTTTCTCCCAGCACCCTGATGGCGACCGTACGGATCTGTTTTGTGATTCCAGCTGTATGTTCAGCCCAATTCTCGACATGGCATGCACTAAAGCCCTCGGGCACACGGGGCGCCCCCACGGGAGGCTGCCATCATCCCACCCCCCCTGCGATAATAGGCGTGGCGGGATCTGGGCTCCGGCAAACATGGCCGAACCCGGACCCGGCACGGCCTGGCTGGGACGGGTAGGGCCCGACATGCCGATCTTACCAAGGCTCTGAGCAGCTGCCACTGATGCTCGTCCAGACACTGGGAGGAGCCCTGCTCAAGGGCGTGCTGCTCACGCAGTTCCTGGAGAAGACTCTTCTTCCCGGCAAGTCTCATGTGGGTCAGGGTGGTGATGGCGCTGCCCCGGAGAGCCAGCCTCCGCAGGGCTGAGCGCAGCAGCAGGTCGTGTCCCTGTAGGATGTACCACGTGGACCTTTGAGGAAAGCAGGCAGGGGGCTGGGAGTCAGTGCTGTTGGCTTCACTGAGGGTGACGGTTAACTTTGCCAGCTGGAATGTTCACAAGGCGCCTGGACATCTAACCAAACATTATTCTGGGTGTTTCTGGATACGATGAACATTTGGATCAGTGGGCTGTGTAAAGCAGACCACCCTTTCTAATGTGGGTGGGCCTCATCCAATCAGTGGAAATCCTGAAGATCAGAAAAGGCTGACCCTTCTGTGGGTTGCACTGGCCTAGAACATGGGTTTGTTTGTTGTTTTTTTTTTTCCTGCCTTTGGACTTGAACTGAGATACCAGCTCTTCTGGGGTGTCAAGCCTTCAGACTCAGGAGTGAAAATATACCATGGTCTCTCCTGGGTCTGCAGCTTGCCAACTGCAGATCTTGGGACCTCTCGGTCTACATATATTTCTCTGGTTGGTTCTGTGTCTCTGGACGACCCTAATACATTGAACTACCAAGAAATGCCTCAAGTAATCATGCTCCACAGGGAGCCCCTCCAGAAGGAGGGAGGTTGGAATTATCCGATCTCATGTTGCCTATTCTCCATTTGACATGGGTATTCTCACCTATATTCAGTCATTTGTTCTTTGATTCGTGTTTTCAACTTTATCACATCCTGCCCCAAGTTTCTGATGCATTTATGCAGCTTTCTTCAGTACACATCCACATGAATTTCTTATATTAACTTTCCAAACCAACACATCCCAAACTGAAATTGTGGGCTGTTTCTGAGTTCCCATCTCAATGACTCAAGTGAAAAATGATGGTCTACCAGACAGGCCCAGCGTTTGGTATTTTCTGACAGCCTGAAAAGCTGAACAGAGTGGGGGCAGTCAGCCTACCAAGGAGGAGAGACCAGGCAAACACTCCAGGCTTTTCAGCTGGGGGCTCTTGTCCTAAGAGTAAGGAATCATCCCTCACAGAGGCTTAATTTTGATTCCGCTAAGTTCAAAACTGGGGTAGCAGACCTGCCACTATGGGAAATCCCTGCTAGAAGTAAGATAAATCCTCTCTGGAGGAAGATCCCATCATTCAAAATCTTAAATTATCTCTTAAGTTATCAAAATTATCTTAAATTGTCAAAATGTTAAATTTTGAGCAACAGTGTCTAGCATCCGATGAAAATAATCAGACTTGCAAACAGATACGAACTGACCAAAAATAAAGAGAAAAAACAGACAATAGAAACATACCCAAAAGATAGTGGCTGTTGGGCTAATCAGACAAAACCTTCACAACAATTATGATGAATATGTGTAATAAATTAAATGAGTGAAGAGTTTCAAGAAACAACTGAAAGCTGTGAAAAGAATCAAATGGAAATTCTAGAACTGAAAAACAGTAGATGGACTTAACAGCAGATAAGACATTGTTCAAGAGACCGTGGATGGGATGGTAGCTCAAAATATGTGACTAGAACTGAACCACAGAGAACAAAAGAATGAAAAATAAAGGACACTCTGTAAGATGTATGTGAGATAAGGCAAAAAGTTCTAATAAAATGTAGAAGTGGAGCCCCAGAAAAGTAGGGAAACAACAGGCAAAAGGAATATTTAAAGATATAATGGCTGAGAATGTTCAAAAACTGATGAAAGACTGCAAATCAGAGAAGGCTTAAGAAGCACTATAGATTTATTACACAAACAAGAAATGCCCAGAAAACCACATGCATGGTTAGATATATCATAATACACCAATGAAAACCAAAGAACAAAAGGAAATCTTAAAAGCAGCCAGAAATTATTGAAATCAGAAGACAAAAGATTATCTTTAAAAGTATTTAGAAAAAGAAAAACCAAATTAGGATTCTATACCCACTGAAAACATTCCTCAAAAATGAAGATGAGATAGACCTTTTCAGACAAACAAAACCTAAGAGAATTTGTCACCAGCAGATCTGAAATAAAGACACAGGAAACAATCAAGAGCAACTGAAATGGTAAATATGTGAGCAAATCTAAAGAAATACTGACTGTTGGGGTGCCTGGGTGGCTCAGTTGGTTGGGTGACTAAGTTTGGCTCAGGTCATGATCTCGCAGTTTGTGAGTTCAAGCCCCGCGTCAGGCTCTGTGCTGATAGCTCGGAGCCTGGAGCCTGCTTCGGATTCTGGGTCTCCTTCTCTCTCTGCCCCTCCCCTGCTCATGTTCTCTCTCTGTCTCAAAAATAAATAAATCATTAAAAAAAAAAATACTGACTGCATGACAATAATTATAATATCTCACAGGCTTGAAAATAGATAGAGAAGTAAAATACCCACTAAGAAAAGCATAATCTATGAGGGAGGAATAAATGGAATTAAGGTGCTCTAAGGTGTCACACTGCCCAGAAGAAGGAATAGATTAATGTACATCAGATTTTGGCAAAAATCTAAAAATGTTTAACCATTAAAAGCACAGTGAAAGAATACATAACTAACATGCCAAAAGAGAGATAAATTAAAATGATTAATAATAACGATAATAATAATAATAACACCTAATCCAAAGGAAGGCAAGAAAGGAAAGAGAAAGGAACATAGACACAGGAAGAACAAACAAAATAAATAGTAAGGTAACAGATTAAAAATCCAAATATATCAGCATTAAGATTTACATTAAATATAAATGGACCAAATATTAGTATACTTAAAAGACACAGGTTTTCAGGCTAGGCAAATCTTGCAGTTGCTCCCTATTATCTTAGCAGGGCTCACAGAATTTTCCTGTGTGTTGTCATCTCCTTCCCCTGTATTATCCAATATGATAGTTATCCCCCTACTTCTGGATGTATACACAAACTAGTTTCCTGGAAAAGGCTGGCAACTAGAAAAAATAGTTTTATCAGAATAATTATTCTCATAGAAAACAAGGAAAAATAAATATTTTAGAGTAAGATGAAAATATGGTATTACACTAATAGCTACAGAAAAAACAGACTAGGATATACATTTATTAATAAATTGAGAGTGATGGAAAGTGGGCACAAAGAGTTTTTGTTTGTTTTTTTTTAAGTGATGGAAACGTTCTAAATTTTGATCATGGTCATAGGTGCAGAACTCTTGTCAATTTACCAAAAATCACTGAATTGTACACTTAAAATAATGTATGTGAATTATACCTCCAAAGAAAGTGTTTAAAATGTTCCTATCAAAGACAGCTCTACAAAGTAGGTGTGATTAGCCCATTTTATAGGTGAGGAAATTGAGGGCAAGAAACGGTAAGTCACTTGCCCAGAACATTTCTGACTCCACGCCTTTATCGGTGGCACCCTGTCACTCTCTTCCACGTTTACATTTACAGTTTGGCTGGTGTCCAAACCACACAGTAAGAATGGCAGGGGACGGTTAACTTGTCCACTTTGCAGATGAGAACACTGAAGCTAGCATGGGTCACACAGGCCCCCACTCTGCAGAAAGCTGTACTCACTCTTCACTGAGGCCACCAAATCGGCCCAAGACTTGGTGGACGATGCTCTCATGGCCATCTCGCAGGTGTGTCTGCAGCACGGTGGACAGGGTCCACTCCTCCATCCACACCTAGGCCCAGCACAGAGGAACAGGGGTCAACTCACGGCCACTTCACCCATCACTGCTTTGTTGGAACATGCCTTTTGTTTCTTGTCTCAAAGATCCTTTTCTCCCCTGATTTCATTAAAAATTCCCCTCACCGTTCCTTCTAGAGATTTTTAAAGTTTCTTATTTGCATTTAAATCTTAAAGCTAATTTCACATTCATTTTCTGCGGTTTGAAGAAGGGATCCAATTTTTTTTTTTCTGCATAAATGGATACTAATTGTGCCAGCACCATTTATTACCTAATTTGTCTTTTCATGAGTGGTCTGTCGTGCCACCTCGTCTTACATAGTTTCCATACACACACACATGTCATTCTAGGCTCTCTGTTTTGTTATGAGTCTGTCTTTATTTCCGCATCAATACCACACTGCTTTAATCGCTGTTGCTTACAGCAAGACTTCATAGCCAGGCAAGTCCTCCCATATTCTTACACAAAACTGTCTTAACTATTCCTGGTTGTTTTTCCTCTCCTATGAATTTTAGCATCAGTTTATCAAGTTTGGGGAAAAAAGCTTTTTGGATTTTCTTGTATTTGAACTGAATTTATAGATTAATTTGGAGTGGATGACCGTCTTCCCAAGATCGAGTTTTCCCATTCAAGAACACGGCATTTCTTCTCAGTCTTACTTTAAGCCTCCAATGACATTTTATAAACTTCTCCCTTAAGCTTTTATACACATTGGTCAGATATATTTTTAGGGACCCTACGGCTTTTATTTGGAAGGGGATCCTTATTTATGTTATCACTGGGTGCTGCTGATATATGGGAAACGTACTGGTTTGGGATGCTGGTTTTGTATCTGGTAAGTTTATTGAGCAATCTGAATAGTTGTAATTGTTTGCAGATTCTTTGGGCTTCTCAGTGGAGACAGTCACGGGGTGCCTGAGTGGCTCAGTCAGTTCGGCATCGAACTTCAGCTCAGGTCATAATCTCACAGTTTGTGAGTTTGATCCCTGCATTGGGCTCTCTGCTGTTAGCACAGAGCCCACTTCGAATCCTCTGTCCCCCTCTCCCTCTGCCCCTTTCTCTCCCTCCCTCTCTCTCAAATACACATTTAAAAAAACTTCAATGGAGACAGTCATATCATCCACAAAAACCTACGTAGGAGCCACACAGGTCATCGATTGTGTTGTTTAGATCTTACTTTTATGGCCTGATTTGTCATCTGATCAGTCTATCATGTTCTGTGAGATGAGGTGTTAGAATATTCCATCATGATTTCCATCTGTTCATTTTTCCTTTTAATTCAGCCAAATTTTGCCTAATGCATTTTCCTGAGGGATTGTTTCTTTTACATTATATAATGACCCTCTCTTATCCCTCAAGAATGCTTTCTGCCTAAGGTAGTTTGTCAACTTTCTCTTGGTTGGTATTTGCCTGGTATATAACTTTTGGCGTCATGATGCTGTAGGTGAATCTCATAATGTCATGTAGCGTGGGGAAGGTTTCTCTGCAACTTACATGAATTTGTTACTATTCATTGTGACTGATGGTATACTTGGACTTATTTCTACCATCTTGTGGTTTCTGGTTGCCATGAATTTCCTTTGCACTGTTCACCCCCTCCCCTTCTATTTGCCGTTTAATGGGACTGACTGAGCAGTCTCCAGGAGCACAGCTGTGGTTAACAAGCTGGGTTATGGCTCAGTGCAGAGAGGGAGAAGGTGCACCACGGGGACACGGGAGACATCTCAGGTACAGGGTGTTAGGCCTGACTGTAGGATTTAGGCTTTGGAGGGTTCAAGGTAGTGGAGCCTTGTTCTGGATTGGGTGCTGTTGAAAGGGGTCATGCAGTGATGGGGCATCTCTGTAAGTCCTTCCTAAAAGAGGGCAATCTGGGGTCCCCAGGTGGCTCGGTGGGTTAAGTGTCCGACTTCAGCTCAGGTCATGATCTCACGGTTCATGGGTTCCAGCCCCGCATCAGGCTCTGTGCTGACAGCTCTGAGCCTGGAGCCTGCTTCAGATTCTGTGTCTCCCTTTCTCTCTGCCCTCCCCTGCTCACACTCTGTCTCTGTCTCTCTAAAAAATGAATAAACATTAAAAAAATTTTTTTTTAGAAGGAGGACAAGGCTGTCATTGCGGAAGGAGCAGCCCTCAGTCATCTCAGCCAGGATAGGGGCACGGTTGGTCATTTCTGTGGCTCTGGCAATGTTCACGTGTTACCTGCGTTCAGACACGCTTACGAGCTGGTCTCACTTTGTCCCCATCCTTCCCGGTCACAGAGTGGCCTTGTCCAATGTTAATGTTCTGTGACGTGGTTCAACAGGAGACCCAGGCCCGTGGGTCCCAGGCGGCTCCTGTGTGTGAGGGGCTAGTCCTGTCTCTCTCACGTGGGGAGACTTCATCCCGACCTTACCCACTTAACCTGTCAGTACAAAGCTCAACCTCCCTTCCTCCAGAATAGGACAAATGCAATTCTGCTGTTCCGTCCTATTTTCTAAACTCCTTGTTTTTGAACCATTGATGTTCCTTTTGTCGATATTCTTATTTCCTTTACTGCTTTCAAAGTTGTGTATCGTATACCTATTCCTTTTGTGGATTTAGTTTTTTTTAACAAACATTCCTGACTCCACAAACCTAAGCAGTATTTCCTTGACCTTAGAATTCATGTCTGCCACCAGTTCTGGAAGTCTCTTATCCACTATCGCTTTGAGCACTTCCTCTCCTTCATTCTCTCCATCCTCTCTTTCTAGGATCCCATGAGAAAGCTCCTGTGGGACATTATCCTTCTGGTGCCCACGTCCCTCAGTCCCTGTCCTATGTCCCCTCTCTGCCCTGCATTCTGGACCTCATTCTCGCATCTATCTTCTAACATCTCACACCCTGCCCCGTCAGCCGTGTTGAATCTGCCATTTAACTGACTCATCCGTTAAATATCTGCTTCCATCACTAGAATTTTCATTCATAAAAGTATATGCTTTTTTTTATCTGTTGTCTTTTTTCCCTGCGTCCTGTTTTAACAGCTAGTAATTCCTTCTGCTAAGGGTTTTTATTGTTTTAAACATACATCCTTTGTAAGAGCTCCTTTTTTATAAAATTATTTTAATGTTTCTTTTTGAGAGACAGAATGCGAGCAGGGGAGGGGCAGAGGGAGAGAGAGAGAGAGAGACAGAATCTGAAGCAGGCTCTAGCCTCCGTGAGCTAGAGTGCTGACCCTCGTCACTGCTACAGGTAATTTTGTGGCTTTGGACAAGTTTACTCTCTGTTTCAAACGTTTATTTACTAAGGAGAGAAAGGGGAAAGGAGGCAGCAGTCAGGACATGCCCGGTACATGCTAAGGGTTTTGTAGTGCCCTCCCACAAACAGGGTGGGCTTCCAGGCAGGGGGTTTCTAAAGCTAGCACCTCAGGCAAATGATGCAGTGCAGAGGGAGGGGAGCACCGCCGTTTTAAAAAACACAGTCGGGGTAGGTCTCATTGTGAGGGTGGCCTCGTGTGAGGGTGACATGGGAACAAAGACTTTCCGCAGACACAGCAAGGCAAGAGCAGACCCGTCAGCTGGAGGAGGAGAAGGCCAGTGTGGCCGGAGCAAAATGAGCCGGGGGTGGGGTGGGGTGGGGAAGTGAGCAGGTCACAGGGAAGCCAGGTCCTGACATGCAGGGCCTCGTAGGGCACTGTGCGGACACCGGCTTTACACACGAAAGGAGAAGCCACTGGGGGTTTGGAGCACAGAAGTGACACAACGTGACAGGGTCTTTTAGCAAACCTGACGTGCTGGAGATTGTAAGATGCACAATCATTCTAAGTATCGCTAAGGGAAAAAAAAAATCGCTGCAAATTAAATTACGATGCATCGCAACTTCCAGGCTGCGAAAGCACGCTTAAAATGTGCATCTTAAAAATTAGTGTCATGTGGTATGTTTTTAAAGTATCACTCTGGCCGGGGGCTGAGACTAGATCACAGTGGGGGAAGGCGGTTTCAGGGGGACCAGGGGGCTGGCCATCTTGGTGATCTGAGGAAAGGTGTGGTGGCTACGACCAGGCACGAGAGCAGGGGTGGCCAAAGTGGCTCCACTCTGGACTAGACAGAAGGCACAGTCAGTTGGATGTGGGGTGTGCTAAAGAAGGGTGAGTCGTGGGGCGCCTGGGTGGCTCAGTCGGTTAAGCGTCCGACTTCAGCCAGGTCACGATCTCGCGGTCCGTGAGTTCGAGCCCCGCGTCGGGCTCTGGGCTGATGGCTCAGAGCCTGGAGCCTGTTTCCGATTCTGTGTCTCCCTCTCTCTCTGCCCCTACCCCGTTCATGCTCTGTCTCTCTCTGTCTCAAAAATAAATAAACGTTAAAAATAAATTAAAAAAAAAAAAAGAAGAAGGATGAGTCGAGGCAACCCCAAGGGTCTTGGTCCGGTTGACTGGAAGGATAGAGGAAGGACAGAGAAGAGTGTGGATGGAGAGGGTTGGCAGGAAGACGGGGGGCAGTTCTGTTTCAGGCATGCGACATTGCACATGCCTATGAATCACACGCACAGAGATTTCAGGCAGAGAGCTGGGCTGGGACACATTGCGAGCTGGAGACACAAATGAGCGAGTTGCCGACCGCAGCCCCACCACCACGAGGAACAGAATCCTGCCGAGGACTGTGTAAGTGAGCTTGGATGCGATCCCCTCCCAGCCGAGCCCCTGGAGGAGACTCCAGCCACAGCCTTGATTGCAGACCCCAGGCAGGGGACTCCGTGTCCGGACTCCACCACTGAGGCGGCAGAAGCGAGAGAGCCAAGCAGCGGTTTCAAGGAGGAGGGGAGGGCCCAACTCCAGAGAACAGGAGCTCTCGATATGGAAAGCGGGAGACAGCGCGGACGGAGCCCAGGTGCCGTGGCTGAGCGCGGCAGGACAGGCCAGGAGCTCAGCACAGGCGGGGGCAGGTGTGGTGGCCAGGTGATGGAAACCCGCCAGGGGTGGGGTGGAGAGGGTGCGGGCAGAGTGGGAGGTGGCACCGGGACTCAAAGCCTGCTGGACCGACTGCAACGCTGTGTCCCTTACAGCGGTAAGGGCTACGGGGCGCGCGACCGCCACATTCCTTGTCAAAGGTGCGAACTCCGTGGTGGCGTATTATTCTCCTACTTCTGCTGTTTGCGCTGCAAACTTCGCAACTTGAAACAACACAAACTCATGATCTCATACTTCTGGAGGCCGGAAGTCCAAAATGGGGCTCAAGGGGCTAAAATCAAGGTGTCAGCAGGCTCCCACACCTTCTGGAAGCTCCAGGGCAACATCCATTTCCCTGCCCTTTCCAGCTGCTGGAGGCCACCTGCATTCCTTGGCAAGTAGCTGCTTCTTCAATCCTCAATCCGGCGATGGCTGGCTGAGACTTTCTCTAACCAACCACATCACTCTGACTCTCCTGCACCACCCCCCACCGCCGCCACTCCCTTGTAAGGACCCTGGATAGTCCACAATTGCCCTATCTCAAGACCCAAAACTTAATCATTTTTGCCAAGTCCCTCTTGCCATGTGAAGTCACATGATCACAGCTGTTGGGAATTAGGATGGGGGTTCCTCTGGGGGGGACCTAACCCAGCGGACTGGGGAGAAGCCCAGAAACCGACATTAGAACACATTACTTTTTGAGAACCACTATGCTACAACCTGTTCCAATTGGGTAATTGACAGATTCCATACTGTTTAACAACTTCCTGGAGTCCTAAGACACGAAATCACCAAAGCCCTTTGGGTAGAAGACGATTTCACAGCCTGGGTGTGCGTTTCATTTTCCACGAATAGTTTGTTGGTGCTTTTCTTCTTACCACTAAATATTCACCTGAATCACAGAAAGCTCATCTGTCACTTTGATCGTCAAGGAGGAAATATAGCAAGCGAAAGTGCACACGGACCTCTAAGTATCTTGTGGAAATTGACTGCAATGAAATGACCAATCAGTCAATTAACTGTGACATATACACATGGAGAAAACGGTCTTGGGTCATACTTATCCAATCAGCTGATGAGGTCAGTAACTATCCTGCTTGCTTCTTGCATGCAAAACTCCTGAAACACTGCTACACAAGCCAAGGAAAATTCACATGCACGCGAATACTCCCAGAGCAAATAAAAAGGAATTAATAACCAGATGCTATGCGCTGTCTACGATTTGCTTCAAATAACTTAAGACTCATAACCAGAGGGTTTCCGATGCATCGTGGATGTGGGTGTTAATAATTTATCGGAAATGAAATTCTGGATCTTTTTTCGATGTCAATATCATTAAGTAATGAAACGGACGCTGTGTGAAAGGTCTTATCTTGCATTATCTCACAGCAGCCCTATTGGGTATTTGATCCCAATTTTTCACACCGAAGCAGAGATTCTGAGACATTTAGCAAGTTGTGCAAAATCCCAGAGCCGTGAGGAGTCAGCTAACCGGCCAAGGTCACCCAGCCCATCAACGGGTTGCGCTGACTCAAACCCAGGCATCCAGCTTCCAAGGTTAGGAGCCCGTCTGCATTTAGGGAGCCTTCATCAGGGGCACGTTAGACTCACCTGGCGATCTTGTCCCCGTCCCTCCCCAGAGACTGTAAATGAAGCGGCCTGGGCCCAGAATCGCCATGAATCCACAGACTCAGCTTCACGTACATCCCTAAGGTGAGCCTGTGATAATTTCCAAGGCCGCACTGTTGTTGTTGGTAATGCAGCAAACTTTTCCTGAGCCCTTGCTGTGTCCCAGCCCCTGGGCTCTCCATAAGGGAGTGTAAAAGTGAAAAGCAGCGGTGCTGTCCTTCCGGAGCTTAGAGCCAAAGGCAGGAGACAGTAACCAATGAAAGGAAAGCATGATGCAGCTGACAGAGGACTGAGATAAACCAGAAGGAAGTCCAAGAGGAAACTAGGTCTTGTGCTGCCCTGCGGCTCTGAGTGGCCATGTGTTTGCATGATGCTTCCTCTTACTTACTTGGTACTTTGGACAGCTCCAGTCAGCTGCTTTGGAAAACCTGCCTTCCTTTCATCAGCCCAGCTCTTTGGTAATGATGGGTGTACTTGGACTTGGGAGACCCATCGTAAAGAGATGGTGGGGGGGGGTTGTTTCTTATAACAAGCACGGGGTGGGGGGCAGTCCGAGGCTGGGACAGTGACGCACACTCTCTGTCCCTACCTTCCTGCGCAGCCTCCATTCTCCTGCCTCTGAGTCAAAGGAAGGCTGGGCCACCCCAGGCCTGCTGCACACGCTCTGGGCAGGAAGAACGGGGAGTCCTGAAGAAGGCGATTTCTCCAAGCAACACTCGGCTTTTGTATTAGGTATTGGGAAAGGGAAGCTCTTTGCAGGGACCACACTTCGAGGCCAAGACTATCGACCACTGCTAGATACCCGGATATTGAACACATTAGTTTTAGAGCCTCTAGCATGCAGGAAGGCCAGGGAGAGAAAGGACACGCAGGTGTCTGTCACGCTTGGAAATTCCCCCTTTGTTGGACACATTTTAGTTGTTCTTTAATAAAATTAATGTCTATTCCCTTCCTATTGCGGCTGTCACACATTCCCACAAATTCTGTCGTTTAAAACAACACAAAATCATGACCTTACAGTTCTGGAGGCTCCGGGGTTGGGTGGGGGGGGATCCGCACCCAGCCTTTTCCAGCCTCCAGAGGCGACTGCATCACTGGGTGCGTGGCCAGATCATGCCGACCTCTGCTCAGGTCACTACTTTTCATTCTCCGTCTCTGACCCTCCTCCTTCCCTCTTACAAGGACCCTGTGATTACACTGGGGCCACCTGGTGACTCCACCTGGAGAATCTCCCCATTTCAACACCCTTAATAGAATCACTTCGGCAAGGTCCCTTCTGCCGTGTTAAGTGACGCGTTCACGGGTTCTGGGGATTAGGATGTGGACGTCTTCGAGGGCCATTATTCTATCTACCACATTTATACGTGGTTTTAATATTGAAACAGACTTGCACTGAAAAGCAGGAATTCTATGTGTGTAGCAGCCTCCCCCCCATGACCAAGTCCACTCCCTTATAAGCCACCTTCCGGCCTCCCGTCGTTCTAGAGAACAGGCATTGCTGCCCCTTCCTGATGGATCAGCCGGAGACATTATCTAGTGACTTCTCAGCCTCTGCTCTCCTCTCCGGCCCACCCTGGCGGCCCGGGGCTGGCAAGCACAATCTCGGTACCGTGCCCAACACGGGCACTAGGGGACGCTCCATGGACGAAATCTCTCATTATTCTTCCTAAGTGCAAAACATGCGGACCCCAGACCTGGTTTTACAAAATACCCACCTGCTTGTCTTGCTCCAGGAGATCTTGGAAAAGTTCCCACTGCTGTTTCCGGAAGCGATCGGACTTCCCCAGCTGCCAGGCTGTGTTCTCCTGGACCTCCTGCCTCAAGTTCTCACAGTCTGCCTGGGACAGGCCAGTCATTCCTGGGAGCGTCTGAAGGAACAGGACGTCCACAAACTTCTGGAACGTTTCCATGGTGCTGCGGTACAGCTCCTGAAGCCGAGAGCCACATGATGGAGTTATAAGTCGTGGTCTCACCCTGGGCAGGGCCGTGGGCTTCCCACAAGACAGAGAGCAAACCCAGCGGAGGGAGCTCTCAAGCCACAGACACACACACACACACACACACACACACACACACACACACACAGGAAACACCTGCTGCCTTCCAGCCCGTTCACCCCGACCCAGTCCTGCCCTCTGCCCCACAGGCCCTGACTCTCTGGTGACCCCTCTGAACCTCCCTCCAGATTATTTTTACCACCCCTGGCCTCTCAGCCTCCCTCCACCCCCCACACTTAGGCCGGTTATTTGCATAAACCACAGATCTTATTATAATTCCAGCTCAAATAACCTGGAACCCCTCTCTTCCGGTCGCTATCAGGGTCACCTAGCAGGGCTGCTGGGAGGTCCTGCCCCACTTTCCACCCTTATATTCCCTTCAGCCCACCTCGCCCACTCCAGTCTTTTCCCGAAAATGTATTTCTTTAAATTGAGGCAAACCAAAAAACACATGTATGATAATATATTAAACACCTGTGATTCCACCACTCAGATCTCTCTTTTTTTTTTGTAGATTAAAAATACTAAAGTTTACAGGTGAAATTGGAATCCTTTATGTTCCTCCTGTTGTTCTTTTCCCCCTCCCTCCCAGCATCCTCAGAGACATCCATCCCCATGACCTCAACATCTCTCTTTCCAGCTTGGATTTCTACACCCTCACTACATATTATGTTCATAAATGTGGCTTTCATGTGAGTTATCCACATAAATGGCATCTTGTGGCACGTTTCACGACACAGAGGCTTTTTCAAGCCACTCCCCTTGTCCCAAATCCAGACACTTTCATTCCTGGAGTGGACTCCTCTTCATCCTGCAAAACCCCTGCAAAATAACCCCTTCTCTGTGAAGCACTCCCTGGGTGGCTCAGACTAACGTGGCTGTCTCTGACCCTGGCTTCCCACAGCTCTTTGGTCAGCTGCCCAGGGCACTGAAACTACAATTTATTTGTCACCCCTCCCCCAAACCACAGTTCTCTGCAAGCGGGGGCCACATGATACTCAGATCGCACCAACATCTTGCGCCCTCCTGGACCAAACACCTGGGTTCAGTACCTGAATGTATCACGCACGGACGTGATGTCCAATGCCCATTCTGCAATCTCTGCCTAGGAACTCCCCACACATGTCCCAAAACTCAAGTTGCGGTCTCCTCTTCGGGGAAGGCCTTCCTGACTGCAGGGTTTGATTGGACTCGGTGTGATTTAGGCTGAACACCTCCTTCCTTCTGGGGTTCTGGAACCTCGGTGGAGACCAGGTAAACAGCACCCATGTGACTGACCGTCTCCTCAAAATCCTTGGACTCCTAAGCTCAGGAGAGCTTCCCTGGTGACACCACTCCACACAGGTTATCACACTGCAGGGGTGGAATTATGCACAGCTCCGCTGGGAGAGGATTCTGGAAGCCTGCTCTTGATTCCTTCTGGACTTGGCTCGCCCCCTGCACCTGTTCCCTTCGCCGATTCTGCTTTGAACGTCTTCACTGAAATTTAGCATAAGTGGGTTCTGTGCTGAGTCCTACAAGTCCCCCCACCAAATGATCAAACCTGAGCATGGTTTGGGGGGCACCAAAGAGGAACCCTTCCTCTGCTGCCCCTCTGGCACCTGCCTCCCTTTGTGGTCACTGGCTGTGTCATTGTCCTTCTCAAGGACGAGACCAGGAAGTTTGTTAACAGTCTTGTCTTACTACCTAAGCATCTGTAGGGCCTGACATAGCGCCTGGCACACAGCAGGTAAGACACTATAACTGGTAATAATTATGAATTCCTACCATATACCAGGGGATGCCATGAACACTCTTCTTGTATAATCTCTTTCAATCCTTGTAACAGTGCAATGATGATGTTCTATTATAACTACCAGTATTTCAGATGAGGAAACTAAGGCACTGATCAGGAAAGTAACCAGACATGGTTTGTAGAGAGTGGGTCCTGGCCACTGGACGGTCGGACGCGTGCTCATAACCAGTATGCTACAAGGAGAGCACACTCTCTTTTTGAAAGAAAAATAAACATATTCTCAGCACCTGGAATGGTGTACCTAGGTCATACCTGGTGTGTTCAATGAATAGAAATTAAATTGAATTGAAGTCGGTGTTAATTAAACCCAATGAATGTCCTGCTTTAAGGAGCTCAGAGCCAAGCTGGAGTTTGTTCAGAATACAGTGATCACGACGGGGGCATAAGTGACCCACAGCCTTTCGAAGGTTTAGAGAGCCTACCGATAATGGACAAACAGCTCATTTGGACCAATCCTCCCCCTGAGAATGAATGAAAAACAAAGCTGGACAAAAGGCTTATTAAACGATCATGAAAGTCCCAAGAGCCAACAAGACAGTGAGGAGAACACGAGCAGAGGTCGTGAAGAAGGCACAGTCAGAGAAGCGTGCCCAGCTCTGGGGCTGTGCTTAGCCATGGGGAGCGGGTCCATCCAGGGGAGACAGCTGAGCACCTGATAGGACTTCTGATGGCCACCAGCTCAAAAGGGAGCTCATGGCTCCCCAGGGGTGGGTCCTGGTAAGTCATTCCATGCTTAGCGTCGGAACCCAAAAAGCTCCACCATGAATGCAACGGAAGGGAACAGGCTCTGACTGGTTTAAACAGCTGCAGCCCAGAGTCAGTTCATGGGGGTGGCCCAGGACATTTCAGGCCCTGACCTCAAATTAAGGTCACCTTGAACCCCAGAGGCCCAGTCATCTGGCAGAAGCAAAGGCAAATCCTCTTTGGAGGACATGACTGTATGCCTGAAAATACTTTCACAAATAAATGTACACGTTTGGAATAAGGCATATACTAAAAAAACAAAGAAGCACACAAGGAGATAAGACAACATCACCAAAGACCCCACAGACAACAGACATCAAAAACAAGCCCTCAGGTACCCCCGGGGGCGTAATTATAGGACGCGGACTTTAAAGTACTGATGCTCGCTACAGCACGAAATTAAAAGCCACTCCTGAGCCGCGAAGCAAAGAGCTGGCCATGTGGCATCAGCACCTCCTCCGGCGGGGCTGGGGCTCGAGGTCAGGCAGGTCCGCGCGGCTGAGCCCCGGTAAACTGCAGACCACGGCTCAGGCGGGCTTCCGTGGCCGGCCACAGGCAGCGCGTGATGCCACGAGGGGTCAGTGCCGTCCACGCTCGGTGGGAAAGGACACCTGAAAGGGTCGGGATGGGAGCCCTGGATTCTGCCCCACGCGCCGACTGTGCTCTGCATGCCTGTGCCGGAATAAACCGTAACCGTGGGCAGAACAGCTTTCCGTGGAGTCCTTCTCGAGGACTTAGGGACCCCCAAACTTGCATTTGGTGTCAGGCTTGGGGTGTCTGGGGATTCCTCCCAAACGCTCCCCCCTGGGCGCCTAGAATGATCACTGCTGCCTTCTTTGAGGACAGTTTCATTTTTGCTTTTATCTTCTTCAGCCCGGACTCTTGGGGGGAGGCTCGGAAGCTGAGAGAGGGCTCAGGCTGGGCAGGCTTTCGCCCCACCGCACTCCTCAGCAGACCCAGCACGGGTGGGACAGCCCGGAGTGAGATCCAAATCAACAAGTAGGTCGACGCGGCACCCTGGAAGGGGACGGTGGCAGCCCGGCCGTGTGCCCATCGCTACCAGGACGACTCTGGGCTCGTTCCAGCCGTCTCTCCACGGAGCACCGAGACGTGTTCTTCAGAGGCCACTGTCTCAGTCTCACTGAGAATGTGCGCCATTTGTTTAAAGGCCGAGCGATGGTGAGAATTTAGAACCATGCGCTTTTCTCCGCAGCCCGAGAACCCTCAGGTGGTCATCGAATTTATCGCACAGCCTCCGTGCCCGTGGCATCATGATCGACGTCCTGCCCAGAGAGGGGAGATGACGACTCCCGGTGCCTGGGTCTGCGGAAGAGCCAGCCAGACCGCAAGGCGCATCATGTCCTGCGTATGTTCTGTGCTCACACAGCCTCCCGGGCAGGCAGTGATGACGACCGCGGCCGCGATATGTTTTGAATGCTCACCACGGGCCTGACGAATGTGCGAGCTTGTTTAAGCCTCTGGAAAGCTAGTCCTGTGGAGAAAGCTTACTATTCCCGTCGGAACAAAGGAGATGAGATGCTGACCACAAAACAGAGCCCGACGCAGACTTCTCGCTGCCCCCACCCGCGCCATCCCAGTGCAGGCCCCCACGGTCTCCTGCCCGGACCACCGCAATGCGTCCCCAGGTCCCCGCCTCCACCTCTGCCCCCCCCCCCCACAGTGCCTTCCCTGCACAGAAGCCAGAGGGATCCTCGCAAAACATGAGCCAAGTCACTTCCCTACTCGAAACACGCCAGTGGCTTCCCGTGCTGCTCCGATGTCAGTGCAGATGTCTTCAGATGGATTGCAGGGCCCTGCGGGTGGAGGCTGTCCGACCTCGGCCCACGTTCCGCTCCCCTGCCCTCCCGCGGCGGCCGCATTGGCCTCTGTGCTGCTGCTGGATCCCCGAGCTTGTCGCTGGCCCCGGAGCTTTGCAAAGATGAGCACTTTATTTATTTGGTTTGCGGCTGACTAGGTTGCACAAAACAGGGCTCAGTAATACTGAACGAAAAGGAATGAACAAACTCCCCCACGAGTCAGCAAGGAAGCCAGATTCACACTCTGCGGCAAGAGCTGTGCTCCTCAGCCTGGGGCCTGAGACCCCCTGTTCAGTGTGCTCAGCAGTCGGGTAGCCAGGGAGGTATTTACTGAGCACCTACTGTGTGCTGGGCCCTAGGCCCCAGCCCTGCTCTCCTGCTGCCATAATGTTCGATAACGTTCTCCGTCTCCGTTCTGCAGACGAGGAGGTGAGCTCAGAGAGGTTAAGGCTCTTGCCCGAGGTCACCCAGCGAGGAATGGCTCTGCCAGCATTTAACCGGCTCATTCAGCTTCTCTCTACCCCACCTGAGGGCTTCAACCTCTCCTTCCGGAAATAGCAGGAAAGCAGTTCCCAATAACCAAAGGCAACGATTTCCACAATGAAGGAACATAAAAGAATCCAAAGTTATCTGGAACCAAAGCGTTCAACATGAGCTGATAAAAAGAGTCTGAGGGGGCACCCGGGTGGCTCAGTCAGTTAACCGTCTGACTCTTGATTTCGGCTCAGGTCATGATGTCACAGTTCCGGAGACTGAGCCCCGCGTCAGGCTCTGTGCTGAGAGCACGGAGCCTGCTTGGGATTCTCAATCTGTCTCTCTCTCTCTGCCCGTCCCCCATTCACTCTCGCTCACTCTCTCTCAAAATGAATAAATAAACATTGAAAACAATGGATCCGAGGAAACACGGCTGGACTAACTCTGGGAGACAAGCCGGCACAGGACTTTGGTTACGTCCTTTACAAGCAGCTACGCAGATGCACGGAGTCAAGCGCCTTCTCGTGCCGTGCGTCTCCAAGGACCGCCTCACGGGGCACAGAGTCCAGCAGGTGTCACGCCTGGTTCGCACCGGACAGCCTCTCCTGATGCTAGAATAAAGGGGGTCTTTAATCTCAGCCCGAGCTCTCACAGGCCCGGCAACCGGACCCAAGCACAGGAAAACCAAATGCATAACATCGTAGGGACGCCACTGGAGGGATGGGGCTGTGGTCACTTCGGTGTCACCACAGACCTTTATTGAAGCGAACGTAATTCCTGGCAGCCACGGAGACTGGCCAGGCACTTCCGTACGCGCTGCCCGTTCCTCCGGCAGCAACGACCGGTGGGCGTTTCGTCCTTGCTTTATGGAGAAGGAAAGTGGGTTCGGTTGGAAGATCTTCGCCTCCAATCCCAGCTCAAGAGAGGGAGTGTCAGCCTGCCGGAGGAGGGGTCGGGGGCCGTGGGGCGGGGCATTCAGAGCAGCTGTCCCATGAGTGTTAGCTCACTGGGCCACCCCACCCCCTCCAAGAGAGCGGTTCTCAAACTCTGCCGCATCGGAATGTCGTTGGGATGGAGGAAACCGAGGCACAAGTCAGACAAGCTGTTCCTGATCACGTAACTGGCGAACAGCCTGGCTGGGATTAGAACCCAGGCCGTCTGGCTCCGCAGCCAGGACGTCACGACTACACGGCCCCCACACTGAGC
>NC_058371.1:199656896-199684396 GCF_018350175.1 Felis catus | reverse complement strand
GTGGTCATCCCTCTGTGTGCATCTGTGTTTAAATATCTTCTTCTCATAAGGACACCAGTCAGGCTGGATTAGAGCTGAGTCTGAAGATCCCATTTTACCTCAATTACTTCTTTAAAGGCCTGATCTCCAAATATAGTCATATTCTGAGATGCTGGGGTTAAAGCTTCAACATATGAATTTTGTAGGTAACACAGTTCAGCCCCAAACACTCTCTCATGGGATTATGTGAAGAGGAGAGAGCCCTCTTGACCTTGGGGTACAGAAGTGGGGGTGGGAGCTGCCTACTCTGGACAGTTGTGAGAGGAATAGGGGTTCAGGAAAAGCCAGTTTCCCTGAAGTCAGGAAGGAGGCATGCAGTGAGCTCTAAGGATAAAGATACCAGAGAGAATTGTAGACTGAGTAGTGGAGTTCAAGGGGACCCTGGTGAGAGGTCTGGGAAGATGGAGAAGAGAGAGTGGGGGGCAGCCAGGCTAGTAGAGAAGCTAACGCCACAGGCTGGTTTGAATCCAGCCTATGAGATTGGTAATTATCTCATAAGGTAATGATAATTGGTAATTATCTCATAAGGAATAGTGAAAGATCCATATAGCATCCCAATAACTGGGTACTCTCAGCCTCATGGTTATCACTGACCAGCAAACGTGGGGAGGAGAGATCTTGGTTCGGGCTGAATCCAGAGGTTTCTTCCTCTTGGTGTTCCTTTCCTACTTACCTTAGCATTGACTCCTGAAGTCTCTTTGAGGTCTATCAGCACAGCCCAGAGCTACCCAGTGGTTTCACTTGGCTGCACAGAGCCTATCACCTGCCCTCTCCCAGATCTCCCAATGGCTGGGCAGAACTGTCATACTCCTGTAGGGGAAGCATCTTCCACTTGGGGACGGGCATCAAGGTGCTGAGGGCCCATGCCGGAGAGGGCCAGAGACGGAAATGAAGCCTGGGGCTTTGGAATGGGGCTCCACAGAGACTCCTAGCCACAACCCCACCTGCTGGACCAGTGTTTCTCAAAGAAGGCTCCACCGACCAGCTGCAGGCATGCTGATCACACATGCACACTCGGGGACCCCAACCCAGACACAGGAAGTCTGGATCTGGAGACCTGGCCGGTGGCCTGCTGTCCTGGCGTGGATTTGCACCCTCAAGTTTGAGAACCATCACAATGACCTCTGGTTCTACTCTCCTCTTCACCACTTTTTTCCTTGCCTGTGTTCCATTCCCACTTAGCCAGTGTTTCACAAAGCGTGTAACATTCCCAGTGGCCAGTATGATTATTTTGGGTGCTATGTGGACAGGACCCTACCAGACATTTCAGCTCTTTAGATTCTCCTGATCATGTCAAGAAGCAAGACTCAACCTGGCGGCCCTATATCTGCAGTATTAAAAAAATTTTTTTGATGTTTATTTATTTATGAGAGACAGAGGGAGAGAGAGAGAGAGAGAGACAGAGAAAGAAAGAGACAGGGAGGGGCAGAGAGAGAGGAAGACAGGATTGAAAGCAGGCTCTGCACTGACAGCACAGAGCCCGATGCAGGGCTCAAACTCATGAACCATGAGATCATGACCTGAGTTGAAGCCTGATGCTTAACTGAGCGAGCCACCCAGGTGCCACCCTGTGCCCTTTTTACACACAGAGAGAGGGTAGGACTCTGCTTATACTCTTGGTGGGTTCCCAATCTAACCCAAACTTTATAGTACTATTTCATTTTCATTTATTTTCTTTACATTTATATTAAAAGCAAGTAATATTGGCCATTTAAGACACTTATGTAAAGTCTTTTTAAAAATACATGCATTAAATGAAAGACAAAGAATCGGCAAAGAAAAATACCAAGGAGGCATTTGGTGGGAGGTGTGACAGGACACACACTGGATCTGAGGTTGGGAACCGTTTCTCTATCAGCCTGGAATGCAGTCTGAGAAGCTCAACCCAACGAAGCTGAGCTCTTAATGTTTCACCCCTTCTGCTGCTGTTTCAAATTTGAGAACTCTTTGTTATGCCTCAATAAGAAATATGAATTTTAATGGTGAAATTTTAGGCATCGGGGACAGATATTTTTTTTTCAACGTTTATTTATTTTTGGGACAGAGAGAGACAGAGCATGAACGGGGGAGGGGCAGAGAGAGAGGGAGACACAGAATCGGAAACAGGCTCCAGGCTCTGAGCCATCAGCCCAGAGCCTGACGCGGGGCTCGAACTCACGGACCACGAGATCGTGACCTGGCTGAAGTTGGACGCTTAACCGACTGCGCCACCCAGGCACCCCTTAGATATTTTTAAATTTGAAGGTATTTCTGAACACCCCACACCACGCAGAAGTCCCGCGACCTCCTAGAATGAAGCCTGACCACGGCACATAGAGGAATGCCATCCACATGCTCCATCAGCACAAAGATGCCAAAAGCTGGCGGGAGGCAAAGGGGCTGTGGGTGTGCCTGGGGGAGTTCACAGCCCTTCTGAGGATGGACATGGGAGCTCACAGCCCCTTCCGAGGGTGGACAACTCAGAGGAGACTTGCTGCATTTTGGAAGCAGGGGGGCAGGGGACTCTGGGTAGACTGGGAGGATGCCGGGAGCCCCATGAGCAGTGGGCGGGGTGGAGGGGGAGGCAGGTGCAATGGGGGAGGGGTCGGGATGAGGAGTGGGCTGGGGTGATACCTGCAGACACGGGCATGGCCAGCTGCTGCCTAACCAGGCCCGGGAGGCACCTGTCTGTGCTGCACTGTGGGGCCTCCCCTGATGGCCCCTGCCACCAGCCAGCCTTTTCCCACCTTGCCCTTTATTATGAGGGAGCACTTACCAGTGGCCAGCAGTCATTAGAGGAAAACCTTTAAAATGAAAGACAATGACCAAAATAAACAGATAAAAGGCCCTCAGAGGACAGAGAAACAAATGTAGGGGAGAGGGAACTTGGAAATAACTGTAACTAATATCCTCAGAGAGGGAGAAGAAGATATTGCGCCCATAAAACACAAGATGCTATGGAAAAGGAACAATCAGAAAATGAGAGAGGCTCTTGTCGGAGAACTGCAAAACAAACCAAGAGTCGGGCTCGGAAGATTCTGAGGTCAAGGACATTTCCCAGGGAGGAGCCTAAGAAGTCCTGGAGATGGAAAATAAGGGGAGAAAGAGAAGCAGAGGGGATAATTCTAGCAAGTCTGACACCCAAATATTTGATAGGAGTTCCAGGAAGACAGGAGGTGAATACAGTAGGACCTGGTTCTCCTGGGGAGGAGGCTGGGGAAACAGGTGTGCATGGGGAGGGAGGGGGAGGGTGTCCTGTGGGACCGCAGATAAACGATCTGCACAGGCAGAGAGGCCCGATGCGGGCGCAGAGTGCTGGCACTGAGGCTGGAAATGGGCAGGCAGGATGGTGTAGGCTGGGCCAGTGCAGCCCAGACATCCACCACGCAAGGCTATGAGGACCACAGGCCTTGGGCGGTGACTTTAGGCGCACACGTGACCTCATTCTGTTGCACTGGATCACGGGGTGATAAAGTTCTTCTCTACCAATTCTCATTAGGTCAAAAAGCTTTCTCAGTTGGATCTGGAATCTTTTTAACATCAGACACCTGCTAATCTCCGTTTAACAAAGAGCAGAGAGCAGGACCACTGCCTTCCACAGCAGGTGACAAGGGGTCAGCAGGGCTCTAGGGGAGGGTCCTTCCGGTGGCTCTAAGTGTTCTCTGGCTTGTGGCTGCATCACTGAACTCCCTGCCTCTGTCTTCATGGCCTTCTCTCCCCTGTGTCTTTGTGTGTCCAGTTCTGTCTCTGGTAAGGACACCAGTCATTGGCTATAGGGCCTATGATGATTAATTTTATGTGTCAACTTGCCTGGGCCATGGGGTGCCCAGATAGTTGGTGCCCAGATATTCTGGGTGTGCACGTGAGGATGTTTTTGGAGAAGAATGACATTTGAACCCATACGCTGAGTAAATCACATTGCCTCCCCAATGTGGGAGGGCCTCCTCCAATCAGGTGGAGGCCTGACTACAGCAAGAAGGTTGCTGACCTTTTAGGAGAGAACTGTTTCCCACCTGACTGCCTTTGAACTTGAACTGAAATATCAGCTTCTCTTGGGTCTTGAACCTGCTGACCTCTGGACGCTAACTATACCACTGGCTCTCCTGGCTGCCCAGCTTGAGGACTAACCCTATGGATGTGAGGCCCTGCCCACCTCTGTAGTCACGCGAGCCAGTTCTCTATCTATCTATCTATCTATCTATCTATCTATCTATCTATCTATCTATCTATCCATCCATCCATCCATCCATCCATCCATCCATCCATCCATCCTATTGGCTCTGTTTCTCTGGGAGCCCTGACTGAGACAGATGGGCAAGTTACATGCAAGAGTACTCACAAACTGAGGCCTCCTTATGATTCTCTGTTTCCTGGGTGATTCCTGCTGATGCTTCAAGCCACAGCTAAAGCTCCCCACCCCCCGCCAAGAAAGCCTTTCCTGTCCCCAGGGCTGACCCTACCGAAGCTCTAATCACATCTCTCAGTTGGTGTGAACAAAATGTGGGTCTACTAGGCAGCATTCAGTTCATCTTTGTTGACCTCAGGTGAGTGAAACGAGGGCTCACCACACCAGCTGTGGGTCTCATGTCTTGAAGGAGCTCAACTCTGTTGAACCCAATCTTACGCTTTATTGGGCTCATTGCAAAAAAAAACCCTCTGCTTTCATGCTCTGGAGCATGAAACGCCCTGCAAAAATCAGTCTGAATTCAGGAAAGAAATACAGATGTGTGGTGGAGAGGAAGAGCTGGGATATCAGCCTGATAGAATCTCCTTTCTCCTGCTGGAGGCTTGAGCTAAAAGTGCGGATGCAGTGACTGCAGCAATGATGGGGATGGAGCCGAAACCTTATTAAATAGTCCACTGACCCAGAAAAGATGAGAGCAGAGCTATCATCTTCTCCCAGTTAAACACTCCGAATGTCCTGCTCTAGCATAGGATGAAACATTAGATTAATGACAATTCCCTCCATAGGACGCCAATATAGAACAGCGATGACAAGGTCTCAAATGTGAACTAGAGCTAAGAGAGCAAGATGCCTTGAGTTCTGGCCTGCCCGAAGCTTCAAGGCTCCTGCACAAAGAATGGATGGCACCGTGGTGTTCTCAGCAAATTAACCAAGTCCACGCACAACCTGGCTGAACGGAGGGGGCAGGAACCTGGGGGGTGGGGTGGGGGTGGAGGACCAGGTGGCAGTTTCAAAGTCTTGTTCATCGGCCAGAAATTCACTGAGATCGGCCCCCCACCCTTTGCTTCCACATTTCCCGCCTCATGCTGGCTACCATGGTCCCCAGTGCTTTGTCTTCCATTCTCAAATGTTAAGTCCTTCTGACCACCAGTGCTCACCTCTCCTCAGTGACGTCAGTCCTCTCATTCTGGACCACCTGCTCTATCTGCTTCCCTGTCTGCAGGGATGAGTGGGGTCAACTCAAGTACAAGCCACCTGTTGGCCTATTTCCAAGGACAGAGAGAAGAGTCTTGTGGCTCCTAGAGGACAGCTCTATCATCGTCTGGCTGTGTTCTGCATGGAGGGGATGTCATCCCTATAGGGTACTGTCACCTCTTGGGACACTGCCCCTCCCTGCCCTCCCTGCTCTGCTTGCCCCAAGTTCCAGAGACCAGAATCCTGGGATCATCCCACAAGATAATATGTTTGAAAAAATTTATATCCACTTTATTGCATAAGGGTTTGTGAAGTGGCTTCTCCTACACATACATTAGGACTGGATTATAAAAGAAATACTGATAATCATGATAATGTGGGGGAAATAGAATGGGAGCCCTATGAACACTGCACCTATACAGCACTTTTGTATTAATTAGAAAGGCTCCCCTCCCTCTACAGACAGGGGTCAGCAACCTACCTCTTGGAGCACAAACCCTGTTTTTGTACATCAAGGTTTATTGGAATGTAGTGACTTCCACCAGTTGTCAGGTGGTCTATGAGTATCTCCACAGCACAGTGGAGGCACTGAGTGGTCATGACAAAGCCCCTCCAACCTAAGGGCTGGAATCTAGCCTCCTCTTTCCCATCTACTGCCCCGCCTTGTGTTATCTTCCCAGCCACCCACCCGTGAGGGCCGTAAGACAAGAGACAGCCCAAGAGTGACGAAGACTGTCTTCTTGACTCAACTTTAGATTGGCTCCTCTGAGCCCTCTTTTGCACCAGACCTTGTCCTGGGGCCCTGTGTTTGGCCCACGGGGTCCCATTTCAGCAGGAATTCTGCTGAGACAGTTTGGCAATAACTCCCATCCTTGAAAGCTGATCCAACTCTTCATGCCCACCCCTCATATCTGATCATGCTCATCTGTCTTCAGCGAAAATATCGTTGAGTTGGTTCAGACAGAGATCTATGTTTCATGTTTCCTCTTAGCAAATTTTCATCCATGATCCTCCATTCTGCTTCTTAGCTAGAAGTCCCCATCGGTCCCTTCCCGTATTTGGAGTTAAGCCCAATCCTTCTTCTTTATGGCAATGGCCTTGGCCTCTTGCAAAAGACCTGCCCAGGGTCTTTTTTACCATTCTAACAAGTGTGCTGTTCTTTCACAGAGATGAACACCTCACCTGAGGTCCCACGGCCAGTAAGTGGTGTCTCCAGGGTCCCCACCCAGGTTCTACGGCGGCCAGTCTAGTGACGTTGCCCTGTGGCACCTGCCTCTCCAGGTAGGAATCCAAGCTCAGAAGCTGTTTGCACATCCTGAACTATGGAATTGAGTTGCAGGGTCACTTCTGCTTGAATAAAAGGTTGTTTCTCACCCCAGAAGTGTAAACCAACCTCTGACTCACTCTCCAGATCACAATCTTTACCGTCAGATGCCACCAGTCACTCTTTAGGATTTAACTCTCCCTCAAGGGTTTCCAAAGGGTTTCACTTGTTATTCCTTCAGAAACATGGCATGCCTCCAATATAGCAGGTGCTGAGTTAGCCATGAGAGTGCCCCAGTGAGGGAGAAGATGCCTGTAAGAACCACCACTGATCTGCTTAACACAATCCTATTCAATGTGCTGGTTCGCAGCTACATAGGCATTAATCTTGGCCCATATCTGGGGAATTCCCCTCATGGGATCAGGATTGAGATCTTCATGCTGCCTGAGAAATGGCCACCAGGGCCAAGGAGCGGATGTGCTCCAGACAAGTGGTCTGATCATCAACAGCCATTGGGCTCACCAAATCCTCACGTAAGCAACAGAAGAGAGCAGAATGGGGGAGTCATCAGGTGCAACATGCCTGCATGGAGAAGGGAGCTGTGCTTTTTCCTCCCCTGCCATGAGCTGCATTTGGCCAAGTACAAGTCAACTTCTGGAGGGAAATGTGAGCACGGCCAGTGTCTTATGCTATCTCCACTTATCAGGCTATTTAAATCAGGTCGTCTTTATTCTCAAATCCTTGCCCATTTGTGCCATAGTGAATGTCCTTTCTCTGTTGGAGAGCAGATTCCCATTTTGGGGAAACTCCATTATGTCCCAGGAAAGGTTGACAATCAAAGTCCAGTCTAGAGTTTAAAACTCCATTCTCATATAAGATTCAGAGCTTTGCCTTCCCCCATCACCGTAGGCGTGACTGAAGGACACAGAGGTAGGAAGGGGCTTAGCTGTGCTGTCCTTTGTTTTCCCTCTCTGCCCAGGAATGTGAGGGTGGAGGGAAGGGTCTGCCTCTGATATACCCCCAGTTCCTCTCTTTCCTGGGTCTCCAGCATGTGGGATCAAGGAAGGAACTTACATAATCTGTGGTTGAAGTGTGTGGGTATGGACAAGTCACCTAGCATTTCATTGTTGGTACAGGGGGGCTGCCAGCCCTCCCGCCTAGGTCTCTATCCCTGGATGCACCTTCTCTCCAGCATCCTACTCGGTGGTCCTCCTGTCCCCGATGAAATGGGGTCAGTGAAAGCCAACTACATACTTACTGCTGGGTGAGGCTGCCGGCCACAGGGCTGGACAGCTCCAAATCCTTCTTTACATGATGGAGAATCCAACCAGCCTCCTGACATGTTCACTGTCGTGTTCCACTTCTGACCCCTGGGACCACACAATTTAAGCATCTTCCATCTGACAAATGGGAGGGCATAAAGAGCTATCCTGGGGCTCCCCTGGAGCATTTCTGAATCATGGGCCTTTTGACGGGCATCGACAAAATAAACATCGTCAATGTCTTATAAAAAGCCCATGTGTTGCTTTTTTTTTTTTTTAAATCTTAGTTCTAGGGGAAATGTGAATTATTTCCAGGCGAAAGGGTGCTTTTCTTTATTCTTCTGAAACTACAATCTAAATATGGAGGGAAGGGGAAGGGCAGAGTCCCTGCACTGAAATCGGTGATGCGGGCTTAAACTCCTCCCCCACTTAAATTAGCCTCATCACCTCCCACAAGCTACTTCAGCTCCCTGAACCTCTGTGCTCAAAGCTCCTTAAGGGAGGGGAGTGGCAACTAACGCCCAACAGACATGGTGGGCGCGAGGGTTAACAAGATGGCGTGTGTAACAGAGCCAACAGACCCCGTGGTGCACCGGGTGTGCTGTCAGGGGCAGCTGTCACCAGGACCACCATCTGTATTGCTTATTGCAACCTGTCTTCTGAAATTAGTAGTCCAGGAGCTTGGCATCAACTTCGACAAAGACATGGTCAGGATCTGGCCCCCGGTCCATCTATGTAAAAGGCCAGGTGCTTCTACTCAATGCAAAACACTACAAGAGGCAGCCAGGAAGTCAGGTACGACTGATGCCATTTGAGTTGTCACCTGGGCCATGGGAGGGGGCCATCTGTGCTTCTTGTCCCCTTTAGTGGGACTGATATGAGAATCTCCTTTTCCTGCATGTGTTGCTTGGGTACCTCCCAGGCACTGAGCATCTCCTCACGCACGATTTCACTTCATTTCCACCACCAGCCAGGAGTGACCGATACTCACCCCGTTTTGAAGATGAGGAAAATGAGGACTGAAGAGATTGATAAACTTGTTCCCGTGACCCAGGGAGAAACTGGAAAACCAACCTCCAAACTCAGTTTTCTTTAATAAAGATTTCACTCTGCTTTAATCTATCTGCCTCTCCAAGCCTTCAGGAAGGTAACAGGTGGCTTAACTCAACAACTGGACCAAGCAGCAGACAGGACACATGCTAGGAATGTCCTTGCAGCAACCCTGAGGTTCCCAGAACCATACCCACTTTCAAGGAAGAAAATGGGCTCGAGGCTCGGGACTGAAGCAATTTTCCGTGGAGCGCACCACTGGGTTCAATCTCCGAGGCTGGATCCCCTGCTCATGGCTTCTCATATTCTCTTCCCGTTTATCAGCCACCCAGCCTCCTCTGGAAGTAGATTCGGGGGATGCATACATCTTACAGAAATAAATACACAGCAAGAGGATACGTCCACATTGGTACGACTGTGAGCTGTCCAGAAAGTCAGCACACATCGGCAAACATCGCTGAGCACGACGGTGTGCAGTCCCAAGTTCTAAATCAAGACCTGTTATGCTGCCCTTTACAGTCCCACGCCCTCCTCGGTCTAATGTGTAGAAACACACCTCTGCAGTGAGCACACGCGCACACATGTGTGCATACACGCCCACTCTTTCCCTCACTCTTAAGAACTTCCTCTTTCCCCCCTGACTCACTAATCCATCTCGAAAAATGAGTAGTGCCAACCTTGGGAGGAGCTCCCAGGTTAACGTTCCAATACCCTCCAGGGACATCTGTGTTAAAACGTTAGGAATGGCACCTGCTGCCCGCCCCCCCCCCCCGCCCGCCATGGGAATTCTCTGGATTTTCATGCAATTGGTGAAGTGGAACGTTTTCAAACATGAAAATCTCTTCCCCAGCACAGCATCGAATTTCGCTGTAGAGAACAGAATGTGATGCACATAAGCAAGCTGAATGGTGCAGGCAAGTAAGGAATCTTTCAATGAGAATGAAAATAGCTTGTATTTAGGATTTAATTTCAAGAAATCTTTGAGAGTCTTACTGTTCAATTCATTCACTCCTTCTAGGTCTTTCTAGAACCTACTGTATGCCAGGCACTGTGTTCTACCCTGAAGGGAGCAAGGTGCATAAAGGGTTCACACTAAGCCCCCAGTCTGGTGGAGGAGGCAGATATGTAAATAAGTCATTGTTGTCATAGAAATATGCAAAAGTTCAGTGGAAACACAGAAGAGGGAGTAACTACATTGTTGAAAAGAATCTGGAAGGTTTCCCAGAAGAGGCAGTATTTTTTTCCCCAGGAAGCGTTCATGGAAGAGAGGCATTCAGGCTGAGAACACTGTGAACAAGCCCTAATGGTCTGTGTGTGTATGTACGTGTATGTGTGCATATGTGTGCGTGTATGTGTGTATATGTGTGTATGTGTGGGTATGTGCATATGTGCTAATGTGAGTATGTGAGCACGTATGTGTATATGTGTGTGCACGTGTATATGTGCGTGCATGTGTATATGTGCGTATGGGTGTGTATGTGTGTGCATATGTGTGTATGTGTATGTGTGTGTGTGCGTATATGTGTGCATATGTGCGAATGTGTATGTATGTGTGTGCATGTGTGCGTTGTATGTATCTGTGTGTATGTAATGTGTGTGTGCGTGTGGACTAGAGAACCATGTGTTTTCTTAGCATGGCCTCCTGCCCTCTTCTTCTGGTTGCTTTGGGGAGCTCCTACCCCTCCCACTGTGGCCCCAGAGGGGCTGCCCACAGAGCTCAGAGGGGGTGGATGCATGGTTCAAGTTGGCTGCACCACAGTCTTCCATCCCTCTGGCTACCAGAATTACTTAGGGAGAGTCATGTGACTCAAGCAGAACCAATCAGATGTTTCTCTGGGATTAATATATGAATTTGGTGAAAAGAGAAGACCACTTTCAGAGAGAGGATCTCTTTTGCACTGCTGGTGGGAATGCAAACTGGAAAACAGTGTGGAGGTTCCTCAAAAAACTAAAAATAGAACTACCCTCCGACCCAGCAATTGCACTACTAGGTATTTATCCGAGGGATACAGGTGTGCTGTTTTGAAAGGGCTCATGCACCCTAATTTTTTGTAGCGCCACTACCAACAATAGCCAAATTATGGAAAGAGCTCCAATGTCCATCAACAGATGAATGGATAAAGAAGATGTAGTATACATATACAACAGAATACTACTCGGCAATCAAAAAGAATGAAATCTTGCCATTTGCAACTACGTGGATAGAACTGGAGGGTATTATGCTAAGTGAAATTAGCCAGTCAGAGAAAGACAAATATCATATGACTTCACTCATATGAGGACTTTACGTTAGAAAACAGATGAACCTAAGGGAAGGGAAGCAAAAATAATATAAACAAGGAGGGGGACAAAAAGAGAAGAGACTCTTAAATATGGAGAACAAACAGAGGGTTACCGGAGGGGTTGTGGGAGGCGGGCTGGGCTAAATTGGTAAGGGGCACTAAGGAATCTACTCCTGAAATCACTGTTGCACTATATGCTAACTAACTTCGATGTAAATTAAAAAAGTAAATTAAAAAATTAAAAAAAAAGAGAAGATTCACTTGCACTGTGGTGGTCCAGCTGGGCAGATGGTAGTTTGGGGTTGCTGCCCATGGAAAAGAGCCAGTTCACCAAATGAAGCTAGCAGAGACCTACAGAGCAAGATCTCTCTGTGTCTGTCTCTCTCTCTGTCCATCTCTCTCCCTCTCTCTCAGACTAAGCCTCAACAACATCAGATATGCTGAACTTCCAGATTTTTTAAATCAAATTTCCATTTTTTCTCAAACTGGTTGGGTTTGGGCTTCTATCAGTCTGAACTCAAAGCAACTTTGACAAGTTGCCATACCTTAGGGGCTTAACAGGACTAGAAGAAAAAATGCGAATTAGGATCGAATCGTGACGGTAACAAGACATTCAGACTTTACTCTGAAGGCAGGGGGAGGCAGTGAACGATTTTGAGAAGCACAGTGACACAGTTCTATTTATTTTTGATTTTTTTAAGTTTTATTTATTTTGAGAGAATGCAAGTGGGGGTAGGGACACACACACACACACACACACACACACACACACACACACAAAGAATCCCAAGCAGGCTCCATGCTGGATGAGCCTGGCAGAGCCGGATGCAGGGCTCGAACTCACGAACTGGGAGATCAGGACCTGAGCCAAAATGAAGAGTTGCTCAACTGACTGAGCCAACCAGGCACCTCCACGGTTCTATTGTTTTAAAAAGACATCTCCAGCAGGGGGATGAGTCAGGTATCTTTCATTCATTCATTCATTCGTTCACACAAATATTGGGGGAGCTTCCACTTACCGAGATGGGGTGGAGAGAGAAGGATGCGTATTTTGAAACTGATAATTTCTGATTCGTGCCAGGACGCAGTTTTCCACTTTAGTAACTGAGATTATTTAACTAGCAATGAATGTGGAATTTTTCTATGTTAAATGATGGAGTAAACACTTCAAAGCAGCGTCTCTCACGCCGCAAAAGCTCGCAGGTGATGGGACATGTGTCACAATTAGCAAGCACATCAAACGATAAAGAAAACAAAGAACAGTCACGAGAGGGGGGCTGGCCCACTGCATTTCTCCACGTCTCACTCTGGCTGGTTGCAGCAGCTCTGCTCTGCATGATTTCTTCTTCGGAGCCTTGAACCGGAAGTCACTCTGTGTTGGCCTAAAAGCCTCAACCTCTGACAACTCTTACAGTTTCTAAAAGAGGCAATGCCAGGTACAGAACCCGAGCCAAGGCCATGGGGCTGGCTCCAAGGCTGGAGTCCGTGTTTAATGTGCAAAGTCTGCCCAGAGCCCACAGGAGACACGTCACCGAGGCCCTGGACCCGGAGCCGGCACACGAGTGGCAGGACCTGCTTCCAGCCTTGAATAACTCCGTGGTCGTGGCAAGTCACAGCCTCTCCCTCAACCTCCATTCTATCTGCAAAATGAGTGGAATCATAACATTTAGCCCAAGCTGAAGGGCTGTTGCATGAATTAGATGAAATAATATAAGATTCTCTAAAGTTAAAATTCAAACTATGAAAGCATAGTTTTTATATGCATGTATTTATATAAAGCATGTATTTATATAAAAGGTGTATAATTTTTTTTTAATTCAAGTAGAATTAACAGCAAGTGTTATATTAGTTTCAGGTGTACGATATAATGATTCAGTAATTCTCTACACTTCTCAGGGCTCATCATAAGAGTAACCTTAATTTCCCTTCACCTACGTCATGCCTCCCCCCACCCACCTCCACTCGGGCAACCACCAGGTTGTTCTCTGTATTTAAGAGTATGGTTTTTTGTTTGTCTCCTTTTTTTTTTCTTTTTTGTTTCCTAAATTACACAGATGAATGAAATCATATAGTATTTGTCTTTCTCTGACTTATTTCACTTAGCATAATACACCCTAGGTCCATCCCTGTTGTAGTAAAAGCCAAGATTTCATTCTTTTTTATGGCTAATACTCTATTATACACACACACACACACACACACACTCCATTATATATACACACACACTGTACATATATACAATGTAATATACATTATGTATATATACACATTATATATTATATATATATTATGTATATATATACACATTACACACACACACATCTTCTTTATCCATTCATCAGTCAATGGACACTTGGGTTGTTGTAGTAACCATAGGGGTGCCTATTTCTTTTTCAATTAGTGTTTTAGTTTTCTTTGTGTAAGCTCAGTAGAGAAGTTACTGGATCATATGGGAGTTCTATTTTTAATTTGCTGAGGAACTTCCACACTGTTCTCCATAGTTGCTGCACCAATTCACATTCCCATCAATGGTGCACTAGGGTTCCGTTTTCTCCACATCCTTGCTAATACTTGTCCTTTCTTGTGTTTTAGATTTTAGCCATTCTGCCAGGTGTGAAGCGGCATCTCATTGTGGTTTTAATTTGCACTTCCCCGATGATTAGTGATGTTGAGCATCTTTTCATGTGTCTGTTGGAATCTGTGTGTCTTCTTTGAAAAAATGTCTATCCAGGTCTTTTGCCCGTTTTTAAGTTGGATTATTTATCTGGTGTTGAGCTGTAGAAGTTCTTTGTATAGTTCAGACATTAACCCCTTATTGGATATATCATTTGCAAGTATCTTCTCTCATTCAGTAGATTGCCTTTTTGTTTTGATCATGGTGTCCTTGACTGTGCAAAAGCTTTTTATTTTGGTGTCGTACCAGTAGTTTAATTCTACTTTTGTTTCCCTTGCTTCAGAAGATACACCTAGAAAAATGTTTCTATAGCCAATGTCAAAGAAATTCCTGCCTATGGCTTCGGGTCTCAAATTTAGGTCACTAACCCATTTTGAGTTTATTTTTGTGAATGAGGTAAGAAAGTGGTCCAGTTTCATTCTTTTGCATGTAGCTGTCCAGTCTTCCCAACACTAGTTGTTAAAGAAACTGTCTTTTCCTCACTGCATATTCTTGCCTCCTTTGTCATAGATTAATTGACCATATAACTGCTTGTTCCTAGGCTCTCTATCCCGTTCCATGGATCTATTTTTGTGCCAGTGCCATACTGTTTTGATTGCTACAGCTTTGTAGTATATCTTGAAATAGAGGACTGTGGCATCTCCAGCTTTGTTATTATTTAAGACTGCCTTGATTGTTTGGAGTCATACAAACTTTGGGTCTATACAAACTTTGTTTGGGTCTGTACAAACTTGATTATTTGTTCTAGTTCTGTGAAAAATGCTGTTGGTATTTTGATAGGGATCACATTAAATTTGTAGATGGCTTTGGGTAGTATGAACATTTTAATATTAATTGGTGCCTCCGATCCATGAGCATGGAATAGCTTTCCATTTATTTGTGTCATCTTCAATTTCCTTCATCAATGTTGGACAGTTTTCAGAGTACAGGTTAAGTTTATTCCCAGATATTTTGTTTGGTACAACTGTAAATGTGATTGTTTTCTTAATTTCCCTTTCTGCTTTTATTACTGTACAGAAATACAACACATTTCTGTATATTAATTTTGTATCTTGCAACATTTCTGGGTTCATTTATCAGTTTGAGTGGGTTTTTTTGGTGGGAAAATGTGTACAATCTTATTCAGGGATTCTAGGGTCATGTGTCACACATTCTTGATAGTCAAGCACTGTGTTAGGCCTCAGGGCTACACTGATAATGGGAACATGGCTTCAAGCTTGTGGGGACAGAAACCAAGGGGGAGAAAGACATCAACCAACTATAAGGATGGACATGTGATAGTGGAGGACTGTACAAGGTACTCTGTCAGCAGAGAGGGCAAAACATGGAGCTTCAAAGCCACGTGCTTCCCTCCAAAGTCACAGCCATCGTGGAAAGGATAACACTTGAGCTGGAAGTGACATCATAACAACAATGTTCTAGGGAAAACTGGACAGTGGGAGTTGGGGAGAAGCCAGGATACCACTCTGGGCAGAGCTGCCTCTCTCTGTGTTTTCATCCCAGCCTGTGGCGTATACTCCCTGCCTCAATGGTACTGCTGAGCTCCAGCTCTCACCGAGCGAGTCCTCTGAGGGCCCAGCTGCTGCAGAGATCTGGATCCAGGGCTCCATGACAGCACCTTCCCCGTCCCTCTGTCCCTGTGTCCCTCCAGCTTCAGGGTATGTAGCAACTTCCTGCTGCTGCTAATTTCCATGTTGCCTCATCATCCATTTGCCCCTCAATATAGAAGAAATACATCCATGTCACCAATTCCCTGAACTAAGTTCCTTCTGTTTGAGATGCTCAGGTGGTCTCTATTTTCTGCCTGCATCCTGACCTATATATACATATATATGTATGTATGTATCAATTAGGCCAAGTGAACAATGATAACAGACGGAGGCAGAGAGGTGAACCAGGATTTTGAACCTCAGTGAACATGGAAGAGAGATTTGGGTGGGGGGGGGTTCCCACAATCACAGTACCTGCTAATGTGCAAACAGCTCATGAGCAGATAGGGGCTTAAATGTATCCATTCGACTTCTGGGGCTTCACTGACCGTGTAGGATTTGTTTGCGCCTTCGTATCTGAGATACCCATTTGAAGTCAAGGAACCCACGTAAAATCCCTGCTTTCAGCTCTGAAAGTTGCTCCCTGAGATATACAATTTTTATTGCTTTTTCGAAAAAATAGTTCACAGGGCTCCATATATCTTGATGGCGATGAAATCTATCACGTTAAAAGGAAGTCTGTTTACCACCGCAGAGGAAAAAAAAAAATCCGGTTCCTGCCTCAAACCACTGAGAATTTGCAAGTTCCTTCCACGGTGGTAGGAGGAAGCAATCTCAGTGTGAGTACCAGAGGTTAATTCTAATGGTTAGTATCCTGCAAACTGACACACTGATTTCAAGTTTTCCTTTCACATAAGTATCACACGACTTTAACACTCGTGGCCATATTCCCGGCTGCCCTGACCTAAGCTTCTCTCTCTTGGAATGTCTGCTGCATGTGGCTGTTAACACGCATCTTCCCTGAGTGTGCTATTCCTCTCCCCAGGGTCTACAGAAGAAAGCCTGAATCCTTTAGCCCAGCAGTGAGGCTCCTCATTAGAAAACTCCAGCCCAGACGGTTTCTCAAAAAATTAAAAATAGAGTCACCCCACAATCCAGCAATTCCACTTCTGGGCATCATCTCTCAAAACTGCTCGGAGCAGCATTGTTAGCGATAGGCAAAAGATGGAAGCAAACCAAATGTCTGCAGACAGATGAATGGATAAACAAAATGTGGTCTACCCACGTAATGGGATATTATTCAGCCTTAGAAAAAAGAAAGGAAACTCCTGGGGTACCTGGGTGGCTCCGTCCATTGGTTAAGCATCTAACTCTTGATTTCGGCTCAGGTCACGATTTCACGGTTGTGGGATCGAGCCCTGCACTGGGCTCTGTGCTGAGTGTGGAACCTGCTTGGGATTCTCTCTCTCTCCTCCTCTCTCTGTCCCTCCCCTTTCGTGCCCTCTCTCTCAGAAAAATAAAATAATATAAACATTAAAAAAAAAAAGAAAAAAGGAAATTCCTACAACATGGATGAAAACGCAGGGCATTACGCTAAGTGAAGTAAGCCACTCACAAAAGGACAAATCCTGTATGACTCCACTTACATGAGGTACCAACCAGAGCAGTCAACTTCGTAGAGAGAGAAAGTAGAATGGTGGGGGCTGGGGGCTGGGAGCTGGCAGGGGGCAGGGGCGGGGAATGGGGAGTTGTTATTTAATGGATATCTCTGGATTCTCAGTTTGGGAAGATAAAAAGTTCTGGAGATTGGTTGTAGAACAGTGAACGTACTTAACATTACTGAACTGTATAGCTAAAAACGGCTAAAATGGTAAACTTTACATGCTGAGTATTTTACAACTGAAAGAAAAACCATGAACAGGACTCCAGTTCAGCCTTCCGGCTTCACCCTCTATTGGCTCTAAAGCTATCTGGTTGACACCCACCCAGTGTACCCGGAGCCTCCAAGCACATTTGATCCCGCTCTGCCTGCGTTGGTTACGCCCTCCCAGACGCAACAGCTGCAATTATCAGAAGACAGCCGGCCCCTCACAGCAGAGCGCACCCCCTCCTACCGCGCAAAGGGTTGTCTGATCTCAGCCGACACCTCCTCCCTAGGGTGGGCCCACAGTGACACTGTCCCTGACTTAGGGCTTCTTCTTGCAAAGCATGCGGAGCTCGCTGCCTTGTGTTGTTGTAATTTGTGAGCCTGTCGGATCTTCCCCGCACTGGGTGTGGAGTACTTTGAGGACTGGCGTAGTTCTGCCCCAATTCTGTCACCCCAGAACGAGGCATTGGATCTGGCATCTCGAAGCAGGGCTTGCCAAATGGACCACAAGTGTTCTTTTGAGTCTCTCTTTCCAGGTAACTGAACTGTGGTTGGTGTGGCCAACAGGGGTATTAGGGCAGATCATCTGAGCCTCCATCGACTTGTTTCTCTGATGTCCAACAAGAGCCTTGCCTTCTCCTTGTCTATAGGAGGGAAGGCTGCCCCCCCGCCAGTCCAGCTCCCACATAGCAACCAGAATGATCCTGTACAGAGCAGCAAGCACCCACCTCCACTGAACATATAGATCAAGTCATGCCGCTGCTATGTTGAAAGCCCGGCAATAGCTCTCCACTCTCTCAGGATAAAAGCTGAAGCTGCTAAATCCCATTACCCTCTGTTTCACCTCTCTCCCTGGCCTCCCCTCCACCACTCTCCCTGTGCTCACACTGCTCCGGTCACGCCGGTCTCCTCGCTGTTCCTGAGACACACCCAGCACGCTGTCATCTCGGGGCCTCCATGCCGCTGCCTTCGAAAGTGTACCTCAGGATTGCCACACCTCACCCCTCACTTCCTCCAGCTCCCTGCTCACACGCCCCTGTATCAGAGATGTCTTCCTCTGACCACTCTCCTAAAGCCGAAGCAAGCCAGACCCCCACCCGTGGTTCACTCTGTGTTGCCACAGAATTTGACAGCACTTGTCATCCTCTGACATGTTACATACGTATTTGTTTATTCGTCTTCTGCATCACTCCATTAGAACACATGCACAAAGAAGGCAGAAACTTGATCAGGTCAAGTGCACTGCTAGTGCTGCATCCATAGCCTGACATGATGTAGGTACTTGGTAAGTCACTACTGAGTGGATGGATGGATGGAAGGATGGACTGATGGATGGATGGAAGGAAGGATGGATACATGGATGAACTGATGGATGATGGATGGATGGACGGACTGATGGATGGAAGGAAGGTAGGAAGGAAGGAAGGATGAATGGATGGATGGATGGACTGATGGGTGGAAGGAAGGAAGGAAGGAAGGAAGGAAGGAAGGAAGGAAGGACAGATGGATGGAAGGAAGGAAGGATGGATGGATGGATGAATGGAAGGAAGGAAGGTAGGAAGGAAGGAAGGAAGGGTGGATGGGTGGATGGAAGGAAGGATGGATGGATGGACTGATGGATGGATGGATGGATGGATGGATGGAAGGAAGGATGGATGGATGGATGGATGGACTGATAGATGGAAGGAAGGAAGGTAGGAAGGATGGATGGAAGGATGGATGGATGGATGGATGGATGGATGGATGGACTGATGGATGGACTGATGGATGGGTAGAAGGAAGGAAGGAAGGAAGGAAGGAAGGAAGGAAGGAAGGACGGACTGATGGATGGATGGATGGATGAATGAATACCTGTGGTGACTGCATAGCTGTCAGGTTTAGCACAAGGGAGTAATGCCACACCAACCTGTAAATATGGAAAATCTGCACCATCTTCCTCTTTTCTTTCCTTATCTCAATCCCCACATAACATTAAGGAATGATTTCAACAATCCTTGTGGTAACCGTCAAAAGACAGAGCCCACATTTAATAATCTTGCACTCAAGGTCCTGCACAAAGAGACTTGAAGTAAACCAACCCGTTTTCTGTGTTAAGTCCTCCTGGAAACATGCTCTCCGCCATCTGTCCCTATTGTTAAAATGCTGTTCAGACTTCAAAGCCCATTTCCTCCCCAAACCCGAGCAAGGCATAAAGCATACGTGATCTCTCACTTCTCAGAACTATTGCGTTGTGTCCCCACCTATCTCTCTTATGATTCATATCTTTCCCACCCCTGTCTTTTCCTCATGTGCAAAAGGGGAGAGGGACTACACTGAGTTGTAATAAGATACATGCACTGGCAACTGTGTGTACACATGTGTGTATATGTGTGCTTGTACATAGACATATATGCATACGTACATATATCCTGGCACATGGCGGTGAGGTCCCAAACATGCTAACTATTCTTACTAATAACAATGTGCTCCTCCCATAGGACTGAGGCTTCTTGAGAATTTTGTTTCTGTCCTTAATGCCCAGGCTCTGACCTTTCTCTGGTACTGTTTTTTGACTGACGAATGAAGGATACCAGTTAGGGAAGGGATTCAGAGCTGAGGGGAACAGCATGGGAACAAGGCTTCAGAAATCTTCGTGTTTTTGCTGCGTGCTGACATTTCCAACGATGCTGACCCGATTTCCTGACACTGCATTCATTGAATTAGTTTGGAACTTCTTCTGTAAAACAGCCTCTAATTTATTGAATCCATTTGGAGGCTTGCTTTCTGCTTTCATATTCTGCTCCCAGATTTCATTCCAGTTTCTCTGACGTTAAGTTGAGACCCAGGTCCTTATTTCAAAAATTTATTATCGAACATAAACACTCTCTGCCCAACTGAGGGAGCAATTTACACCCAGCAGATGGAAGAGTCCCTTTAAGGGATAAATTAGATTCTCTCGTACATCACTTTTATATCATCACGGAGCCATAAATTCTCACAATGCTGGCCTGTAACAGAAGGGAAACCAAGCTCCGTGCCCGGAAATAACCAGGTTACTCCTGAAATTGAATTGGAATTTCCATCCCAAGGGACACTTCTGCATGCCTTCCAGTTTCTTCCGTCGGAAGATTTCTTTCCAGTTGCTAAGACCCCAGTACCACGGTAATGAAGAGGCACGGCTGATGTGGGCCCTCTTGGACCTGAGGAGGACGGCAGGTTGTTCTTGGCACAGTGACGGCAGGGAAGGGTTGGGAGGACCCTTAGACCGACAAAAACAGGTCCTATCAGTTTTATCGTAGGCTTATTGGTCATTATTGTTTTATTATGGATCTCACCGAAGGCTTGGAGTGTGCCAGACAGGCACTATGTCAGGAGTTCTAAATGGCTCGTTCATTCCATTTCCATGTAAGCCAATTTTGAAGGTGACAAAACTGAGGCGTGATGAGATGAATTTTTCTGAGCTCTTACAGCTGGCATGAGTGGTGGCATCAGGACTCCAAACTGGGCAGTCCAATCCAACGCGCATGGGTGACAGACATGACACGGGACAGAGCTGAGTCCAAGCACAAAGTGCCAAAATTTAGGGTGATGTTAAAGTGATTTCTATACCTCTGAATTTTTATCAAATGTATTTTCTTTCCTTCCAAGATACTGCCTCTCCTCAATCATGTAGTTTTCAGCAAAGAACTGGAAATATATGTATATGAAACATAATTTTAATCAGCATTAAAAATACACTAATTTCTATAGGAAAAAGGGACACTGCATTTGAATTCACAGATTGACGTATGCATAAATAAAACACTGCTGCTATAAAAATACAACTAACAAAAAATAAAGCTCCTGTTTGAGAAGCACCTTCCCTTTACGGAGGAAGTTATTTACATCTTGATTTTCTTCATTAAAAGGGTAACCAGCTCTATTCCTAGGTATTTTACGATTCTTGGTGCAATTGTGAATAGGATCGGTTTTTTTTATTCGTCTTTCTGTTGCTTATTAGTGTATAAGAATGCAACTGATTTCTGTACATTAATTTTGTATCCTGCGACTTGGTGAATTCATGTATCAGTTCTAGCAGACTTTTGGTGGAGTCTGTGGGGTTTACCTAACCAAAGATGTAAAAGATCTGTATGCTGAAAGCTATAGAAAGCTTATGAAGGAAACTAAGAAGATACAAAGAAATGGAAAAACATGCCGTGCTCATGGAAGAATAAATATTGTTAAAATGTCAATACTACCCAAAGCTATCTACACATTGCATGCAATCCCAATCAAAACTGCACCAGCATTCTTCTCGAAGCTAGAACAAGCAATCCTAAAATCTGTATGGAACCACAAAAGACTCCGAATAGCCAAAGTAATATTGAAGAAGAAAACCAAAGCGGGAGGCATCACAATTCCAGACTTTAGCCTCTGCTACAAAGTTGTAATCATCAAGACAGCATGGTATTGGCACGCAAACAGACACAGAGACCAATGGAATAGAACAGAAACCCCAGAATTAGACCCACAAAAGTATGGCCAACTAATCTTTGACAAAGCAGGAAAGAACATCCAATGGAAAAAAGACAGTCTCTTTAACAAAGGGTGCTGGGAGAACTGGACAGCAACATGCAGAAGAATGAAACTAGACCACTTTCTTACACCATTCATAAAAATAAACTCAAAATGGATAAAGGACCTGAATGTGAGACAGGAAACCATCAAAACCCTAGAGGAAAAAGCAGGAAAAAAAACCTCTCTGATCTCAGCTGTAGCAATTTCTTACTGGACACATCTCCAAAGGCAAGGGAATTAAAAGCAAAAATGAACTATTGGGACCTCATGAAGATAAAAAGCTTCTGCACTGCAAAGGAAACAATCAACAAAAACTAAAAGGCAACCAACGGAATGGGAAAAGATATTTGCAAATGACACATCAGACAAAGGGCTAGCATCCAAAATCTATAAAGAGCTCACCAAACACCACACCCGAAAAACAAATAATCCAGTGAAGAAATGGGCAGAAAACATGAATAGACACTTTTCTAAAGAAGACATCCAGATGGCCAATAGGCACATGAAAAGATGCTCAATGTCACACCTCATCAGGGAAATACAAATCAAAACCACACCCAGATATCACCTCACGCCAGTCAGAGTGGCTAAAATGAACCAATCAGGAGACCACAGATGCTGGAGAGGATGTGGAGAAATGGGAACCCTCTTGCACTGTTGGTGGGAATGCAAACTGGTGCAGCCACTCTGGAAAACACTGTGGAGGTGCCTCAAAAAATTAAAAATAGATCTACCCTATGACCCAGCAATAGCACTGCTAGGAATTTACCCAAGGGATACAGGAGTGCTGATGCACAGGGGAACTTGTACCCCAATGTTTATAGCAGCACTCTCAACAATAGCCAAATTATGGAAAGAGCCTAAATGTCCATCAACTGATGAATGGATAAAGAAATTGTGGTTTATATACACAATGGAATACTATGTGGCAATGAGAAAGAATGAAATATGGCCTTTTGTAGCAACGTGGATGGAACTGGAGAGTGTTATGCTAAGTGAAATAAGTCAGGCAGAGAAAGACAGATACCATATGTTTTCACTCTTATGTGGATCCTGAGAAACTTAACAGAAGACTATGGGGGAGGGAAAAGAGGGGGAAAGTTAGAGAGGGAGGGAGGCAAACCGTAAGAGACTCCTAAATACTGAGAACTGAGGATTGGTGGGGGGGTGGGGAAGAGGGGAAAGTGGGTGATGGGCACTGAGGAAGGCGCTTGTTGGTATGCGCACTGGTTGTTGTATGGAAACCAATCTGACAATAAATTTCATATTAAAAAAAAAGATTCCAGATACAAATAAAAAAAAAGAGAAGGGTAACCAGCTCATTGCAGAAAATTTCAAAATGGAGAAAAGAAGGAAAGGGATTTGATGAAATCTCCGTTCAATGCCTGCACAAGGGGAAACCTTCTTCGAATCTTTTTCTGTTTGATAACAGTGTTACGCAATTTCATAAGCTATAAATTTTCTCTAAAGATCATAACAATAACTGCTTTTAATATTGCTTCGTTTTCTTTTCTTTTTTTAAAAGTATATTTCATGCCCAGTGTGGAGCCCAACACGGGGCTCAAACTCACGACCCTGAGATCAAAGCCTGAGCTGAGATCAGGAGTCGGACACTTACCGACTAAGCCACCCAGGCTCCCCAGTACTGCAGGGTTTTCGCAGTTAGTGTTATACATATGGGTGCACAACCATCTCAAGTCTTCAGAGGGGAGGTATACCGTTTACGAAGCCAATTTCTTTCCTTTGGGTTATTTTAGAATGATCAATTATCATAAGTAGTGCTGTGTTAAATATCCTCACACCTCGTATGCAGGCCAGACTGGAGCCGTACCATACATTCCAAGAAGTGAAATCAGTGGGTTGAAGTGTATGAATATTCACAAAGTGCTTGAAACTTATTCTCAAATATATTTCCAAAAGGGTTGTTACAGTTTTTGCCACCAGCAAATACAGATTCAGACTTCCCAGAGAACGTTTTTCTAGAATGCTTTGTCTTGGGAAATACCCAAAAGCAAAGCCCAACCTAGGTACCATCATCCCCCCAAAAGTCTGGATGATCCTCAGGGACAAATTTTATCCTGGCTCCTCTGTGTTCTGAATCGCTTTCCACATGGCTCTCACCGAGCACTTCCCACACTGGCTGAGATGGTCATTATTTATGTCTGTCACCTAATCCAGCTGTGAGCCAGGGGGCAGGCACACAGTAGGTGCTCAGTGCATAATTAAGAAGCATTTGGGTTCTGAAGAAAGGGACCACATACTTATGTATCAGGGTTTCTATCACGCTGTCCCGCACACAGTAAGTGCCAATTAAATACAGTAAAACCTTGGTTTGCGAGCGTAATTCGTTCTGGAAACATGCTTGCAATCCAAAGCAGTTGTATACCAAAGCAAATTTCCCCATAAGAAACAATGAAGACTCAGATGATTCGTCCCACAACCCAAAAATATTCACATAAAAATGGTTCCAATACTGTAACACAATACAAAATAATAAAGAAAATACAAAATATAAAGAAAAATAAATTGACCTGCAGTTACCTTTGAAAACCTTCGTGGCTGGTGCGAGGGAGACAAGAGAGAGGAGGGTTACTGTGTAGGACGACTTTCAGCATCACTAACGGAATCACTGCTGTCTATTAGCTCAATGGAATCTTCTTCTGCATGGGGGCCCTTGTTTACGCTCTCGCGGATGTTGACTACAGTATTAATAAAGTCTTGTCATGCACTGCATTTAATGTAACCGGCAATAAGGCAGCAGAGGAAAGGGTCTCTATCTGCAGGCAGCCTGACCTAGAACGGAGCAAAGCACTTCTAAGCTCACTCTTGTCTGGAAGAGCAAAGGACTGTCCACAGGTGCTTCGAAGTGACCAAAAAAAAAAATACACTAGTGTCAGTTGTGGGCACCTTCCAACGCTCTGAAAAATCCCTGATTTCTGCCAAACACCACACCTGAGACTGAGCATCCAAGCATGGGAGACGATCACCCACAATCCCACAGTAAGTGAGAGAGAGAGAGAGAGAGAGAGAGAGAGAGAGAGAGAATCATTGGCTCAGTTGTGGTCATGTGACATTCGGCATCACGTAGTACTCGTATTACAAGACACCACTCGTTTATCAAGTTAGAATTTATTAGAAATGTTTGCTCGTCCTGCGGCACACTCGCAGAACAAGTTACTCACAATCCAAGGTTTTACTGTACTTACTAACTCAGTGAATGTCAACCAGAGATTCGATGTACTTCAAAGCCTGCCAAGGCAGAAAGAACCAAGTCTCAGGATATGTTCTTTCAATTCCTTGGGCCTCACTCTCTCATTGAAGGTATAAACACTTATAAATACCTACTATGTGCCAGGACCTATTTTAGGTAACCAGGAAGGAGGTGATTCTGAAAGCATCTTGTGGAGCAGGTGCCCTGTACACATTAATTAGCCTGAGAAAAATCCTCACTGAAGTATGAACAGAGCTCACGTGGATGCCCCGAGGAGAAGTCACCCAGAGAAGGGTGGTGTCTTCGCACGGGAGCGGCCTGGAGCTGGAACGTGACTGCGGTCGGTTATACTGTGCCCTCCCGCCCCCAGAAGGTATATCCAAGTCCCAACCCTGGTACCTGTGAATGTGACCTTATTCGGCAATAAGGTCTTTTAAGATGTAATTCAATTAAGTAATTCGAGATGTGATTGCCCTGGGTTTAAGGTGAGCCCCACATCTTTCAGTTTCCCGGTAACCCTGTGGGAGGAGATCACTCCTCCTGTTAACACAGACAAGCCCCGGGGCACCTGGGTGGCTCAGTCCATTAAGTGTCTGACTTCAGCTCAGGTCATGATCCCATGGTTGGTGAGTTCAAGCCCTGCGTCGGGCTCTGTGCTGACAGCTCAGAGCCTGGAACCTACTTCCGATTCTGTGTCTCCCTCTCTCTTTGCCCCGCCCCTGCTTGCATTCTGTCTCTCTCTTTCAAAAATGAAGATTTAAAAATTAAAAAAAAAAGAGAGACAAGCTCAAATCAGAGAGGTAATGGACTTGCCCAAGGTTGTTTGCACCTGGCACATGACACAAGACCTCTCAGCGCCAGCCCTCACGGTGGTGAGTGGGGGACCACGACCCTGCCTACACATGGGGTGCCCTTGACCCCACACCCTACGGTCAGGTGCAGAGTCTGGGTTTCTCTTCCTCACAATCACATTTCCCACGTCCAACCACTCGGCAAGCTTAGGTCAGAGGCTTGGTTTGTTTGTTTACAAATTCCGCTGGTCATCAGATATGACCCAAACTGGGAGCCAAGAAGGGCAGTCTACTGCCCACAACTCAACTAAAGCCCCTGAAGCCACTGGTTCAGAAAATCTTGGCTCTTCCCACCTTTCACCTACATTGCCATGACATGAGTTACGAGCCTTTGCCAAGGGAGGACATGGGATGAGCAGCCCAGCCATATTTCCACACTTGGCATGATCTCTATTCCTATCACTTGGACAGACTTGATTTCCCAATTCCCTGGGATTGGCCGATGAAAAGCATCATCCCAGCCTCATGTTGCAAACAGTTTCTTGGGAAAGGCACATGGGCAATTTTCCCAAATTCTCAGTTCACCTTTACAGAATTCAGAAGGTATAAACCTAAGACCGTGAGTCTATTTACCAAAAAAAAAATTTTTTTAAACCATAAACACACAAGCAATGCAAACTAAGGGCACACTTTCTCTCCCCATCAATTCATGCAAAACCTACTGGATGCTGGTGCCGTGCGCACAAGAAAATAAGCAACTCGCCAGGGAATGCCAAGAACTTCAAGGAGGAAGGAGGTTGCATACGGTCACTTAAAGTAAAAGTTTTATTTGCATGTGCGAGCAAAAGCCAAAGAGTTTCGCCTTTCTATCCGTTAGTCACAGGACATTTCCTTCATGAAAGCTTGGGTAGTGGACAGATTTTACTTGTAAATGAGTGGAGAAGTGGGCTATCAGTGAGAGTGTGGTGACGGGGCGGGGGGTACCTACTGTTAGCTCCCAGGTTAAGTTACTTTTTCTCCATGAGACCCAGTGGTCTCGCCTGTATAAGGCAGCTGATAACGGGACCCACTTCAGTTGGCTGTTTTTGGGATTAGATGTGGCCACACCTGCAAAGCACTTTAAACAGAGCTGGCACATGCAAAGCGCCTGGCAAATGTTGATGGCCATGATGGGGGTAGCATCCGAGAAGCACGTTGGTTTCTGTTTTGTAACTTCCAATGACCTGTTCTAAATATGGGGACTACCCACTACATTTAAATGCTAACTGCACATAAATGTGAACAAGGCTCAGTTCCAAGCCCCGCCCTGGAAAGGACTCACTTTCTCATCTTATTCCCACCCAAAGACACAAAATGTTAAAAATCCCATGGGTATGTGCCTTCTTACACGCTAATATTTTTTAGATAAAATTGTCCGTGGCGAACATGAATGGTGAACTTAAAGAGGGAGTTTGAGGCATGTGATTTATTTTAATGGTTTCTTTATTTTCAAAAGGAGAGAGCGAGTTGGGAGTGTCAGAGAGAGAGAGAGAGAGAGAGAGAGAGAGAGAGAGAGAGAGAGAATTCCAAGCAGGCTCCGTGTTGTCAGCGCAGAGCCCAACCTGGGGCTTGAACTCACGAACTGTGAGATCATGACCTGAGCCAGAACCAAGAAGCGAATGCTTAACTGAGCCAC